>NC_092232.1:34381409-34428909 GCF_036320965.1 Panulirus ornatus
GCAGTGGAATTTATTAAGAAAGGGGGTGACTGTATTGTTGACTGGTTGGTAAGGTTATTCAATGTATGTATGACTCATGGTGAGGTGCCTGAGGATTGGCGGAATGCGTGCATAGTGCCATTGTACAAAGGCAAAGGGGATAAGAGTGAGTGCTCAAATTACAGAGGTATAAGTTTGTTGAGTATTCCTGGTAAATTATATGGGAGGGTATTGATTGAGAGGGTGAAGGCATGTACAGAGCATCAGATTGGGGAAGAGCAGTGCGGTTTCAGAAGTGGTAGAGGATGTGTGGATCAGGTGTTTGCTTTGAAGAATGTATGTGAGAAATACTTAGAAAAGCAAATGGATTTGTATGTAGCATTTATGGATCTGGAGAAGGCATATGATAGAGTTGATAGAGATGCTCTGTGGAAGGTATTAAGAATATATGGTGTGGGAGGCAAGTTGTTAGAAGCAGTGAAAAGTTTTTATCGAGGATGTAAGGCATGTGTACGTGTAGGAAGAGAGGAAAGTGATTGGTTCTCAGTGAATGTAGGTTTGCGGCAGGGGTGTGTGATGTCTCCATGGTTGTTTAATTTGTTTATGGATGGGGTTGTAAGGGAGGTAAATGCAAGAGTCCTGGAAAGAGGGGCAAGTATGAAGTCTGTTGGGGATGAGAGAGCTTGGGAAGTGAGTCAGTTGTTGTTCGCTGATGATACAGCGCTGGTGGCTGATTCATGTGAGAAACTGCAGAAGCTGGTGACTGAGTTTGGTAAAGTGTGTGGAAGAAGAAAGTTGAGAGTAAATGTGAATAAGAGCAAGGTTATTAGGTACAGTAGGGGTGAGGGTCAAGTCAATTGGGAGGTGAGTTTGAATGGAGAAAAACTGGAGGAAGTGAAGTGTTTTAGATATCTGGGAGTGGATCTGTCAGCGGATGGAACCATGTAAGCGGAAGTGGATCATAGGGTGGGGGAGGGGGCGAAAATTTTGGGAGCCTTGAAAAATGTGTGGAAGTCGAGAACATTATCTCGGAAAGCAAAAATGGGTATGTTTGAGGGAATAGTGGTTCCAACAATGTTGTATGGTTGCGAGGCGTGGGCTATGGATAGAGATGTGCGCAGGAGGATGGATGTGCTGGAAATGAGATGTTTGAGGACAATGTGTGGTGTGAGGTGGTTTGATCGAGTAAGTAACGTAAGGGTAAGAGAGAGGTGTGGAAATAAAAAGAGCGTGGTTGAGAGAGCAGAAGAGGGTGTTTTGAAATGGTTTGGGCACATGGAGAGAATGAGTGAGGAGAGATTGACCAAGAGGATATATGTGTCGGAGGTGGAGGGAACGAGGAGAAGAGGGAGACCAAATTGGAGGTGGAAAGATGGAGTGAAAAAGATTTTGTGTGATCGGGGCCTGAACATGCAGGAGGGTGAAAGGAGGGCAAGAAATAGAGTGAATTGGAGTCATGTGGTATACAGGGGTTGACGTGCTGTCAGTGGATTGAAGCAAGGCATGTGAAGCGTCTGGGGTAAACCATGGAAAGCTGTGTAGGTATGTATATTTGCGTGTGTGGACGTGTGTATGTACATGTGTATGGGGGGGGGTTGGGCCATTTCTTTCGTCTGTTTCCTTGCGCTACCTCGCAAACGCGGGAGACAGCGACAAAGTATAAAAAAAAAAAAAAAAAAATATATATATATATATATATATATATATATATATATATATATATATATATATGACATGTACCTACAGTGTGTGGGGAATGTATATACAGGAGATGTTGAAGCAGAACGAACCATAAGATGTGTTTATGATGGTCAGTAATATTAACACTGTACTACAACAACAACAGCAGGCAGGGAGGGTGATGCTCAACAGGTGGTGTGCCAGTGAGGGAGTACGGGGGAGTGACTCTTACTGGAGCTGGGGTGAGTAAGAGATGGTGTGAGGGCGGAGATGGAGGAGGAGAGTGGACCTTATGTTGTGGTTACCCGGGGCAAGACAATGTCAGGAAGTTGGTAGCGGTCAACCCAGCTGGTGACCCTTCGACCCAGCGGCAGTGTATTGTGTCTTACCTGACCTTCCCATGTGACGTAGAGGGGTCGTTGGTTGATGATGAGTATGACGATGGACAGACAAATGTGTATATATATATATACACTCCACGGGTCGGATTCGAACCCTGGACAGGGCACTTGACTCCCTCAACCACCCGGAAGTTCAAGAAGACGCAAACACCAGGATTTCGGTGTGTGTGTGTGTGTGTGTGTGTGTGTGTGTGTGTGTGTGTGTGTGTGTGAGGGGTGGGGGTAATATAGCGGTACACCACACTGATAGCGGATGGGGGCAAAGTGACCACTAGGTCGCAAACCCGTGCACTTCTCCCGGGTTTCCGCTGATCACCCAGCAGGAGCCACGTCCGGCCGGGCGCTCGTACAGTCCCGACGCCGCTCGATGCCGGGCTGGTGGCCTGGCCCAGCTGGGGGAGGCCCGTGGAGGTGCAGGCTGGTGGCCTGGTCCAGCTGGGGGAGGCCCGTGGAGGTGCAGGCTGGTGGCCTGGTCCAGCTGAGGGAGGCCCGTGGAGGTGCAGGCTGGTGGCCTGGTCCAGCTGGGGGAGGCCCGTGGAGGTGCAGGCTGGTGGCCTGGTCCAGCTGAGGGAGGCCCGTGGAGGTGCAGGCTGATGGCCTGGCCCAGCTGAGGGAGGCCCGTAGAGGTGCAGGCTGGTGGCCTTGTCCAGCTGGGGGAGGCCCGTGGAGGTGCAGGCTGGTGGCCTGGCCCAGCTGGGGGAGGCCCGTGGAGGTGCAGGCTGGTAGCCTGGCCCAGCTGGGGGAGGCCCGTGGAGGTGCAGGCTGGTGGCCTGGTCCAGCTGGGGGAGGCCCGTGGAGGTGCAGGCTGGTGGCCTGGCCCTGCTGGGGGAGGCCTGTGGAGGTGCAGGCTTGTGGCCTGGCCCAGCTGGGGGAGGCCCGTGGAGGTGCAGGCTGGTGGCCTGGCCCAGCTGGGGGAGGCCCGTGGAGGTGCAGGCTGGTGGCCTGGCCCAGCTGGGGGAGGCCCGTGGAGGTGCAGGCTGGTGGCCTGGCCCAGTTACCAGTTTGATGGACAATATTGAATACAAGAATGACAAAAGTGTAAGTAGAACGTAACATTTTTATAAGGGGATTGTGTTCCTTCTTTCGCATGTTAAAGTAAACTCATATGATAACAAGTTCCAATAGTGGAGGGAGAAGTTAACTGTCAGTTAACTGTGGAAAGAAACATTATTGGTTAACTTGTAATAACGTTCATCATTCAGGTGAACACGACGGTACGACCCTGGAGCACGACGATACGACCATCATATCTAGCAGTCGTCTTTTGAAACATGTGTTTTGACTGTACTAAGTTGTCAGATGTACTGATGGTGGAAGTAGTGGGTGGTGGGTCATGATCTGGGAGGGTGTGTCTCCTCCGATCGTTAGCCTCACCTCAGCTGATGATGAAATTCATCGCGAACCATCGTCGAGATGGGCGTCTCGCACCCCGTTTTCTGTGACCGTAATAAACGGGGTCCGTGTCACGCGATGGTACGGCGTCACGGCGGGAGTCACGTGACGGCATGATGCGCTATGAATGCAATTTTAGAGTGGAGGTAACCACTGTGATGACTGGGGTCGTCTGCTGCATGTGAGGGAGTGGAACGTAACCACATGGAATACTGGAAAGTTGGGGCTGTCACAGTGGGGGAACCGAGTCCTGACTTTGAAAGTGGGAGTTTAGGCTCTGACCTCTCATCTGTCAGGAGAGAGAGAGAGAGAGAGAGAGAGAGAGAGAGAGAGAGAGAGAGAGAGAGAGAGAGAGAGAGAGAGCTAATATTTACCATTTTTAATGATCTATCTTGATAACTGAATTATCATACGTTCTTTTTTTTTTATCTTGCCTGGGTTAATTAATTAAATTTCTCTGCCTTAGAAATCTGCCTGCACGACTGTAATGTCAGACAGACTTTAGTGTAACTTCGTGACGTGTAACATGTCCATATCTTAACTGTGTTTACTGAAGCAGGAAAAACTTATTGATTTTTGCTCTGTTTATATTTTTGTAATATCTGGCAATACAGCACGAAGGCCGGGGTGTGGATCATGCCCCACTTCCATCCAACTTGACGAGGGAACATTGAAGGTCATGGAAAATGTGGCGTGGAAAACATTGATGTGAAGTCCTGCTGTGTTGGTGTGCCCGAGTCTCAAAAGATGGGAAGGATACGAAGAGGGAAAGAACGAAGGATGGGAAAGAGTACAAGAGCTTCGTTGTTTGGTGGAAAGGTGTCATAACGGCTACTCCTCGTGTGGCTGGTCTCCACACATAAGGTGGGGGAAGCAGCAGCCAGACGCGTGGGGCGGGTGGAGGTCAGGGAGGGTTGGGACACACTGTAGACAGGTGAGGTGAGCTGTGGCTGGAGAGAGTGACACCTGTAGAACACAGAGACGCCAGCAACATCTGGGCCAACGGAGAGGGATGTTCGAACGTAAGCTGGAGTTTTAAAGGTAATGAGGAAGGCGTGTTTTCATTCCGCTTTGGCTGAGAGAAAGGAAGAAAACGGACGCCAGGTATGCCACTAGTACTTCACCCTGGGTCACACGGGCAGAGGCTGTCTCTCTGGGGAATAAGACTCGTCGCTGATTGGTGCAACTTCTTGGTGGCTTGTTAGGCTGGCGACTCAAGAGTGTGGGATGGGCAATACCCTGGGCGACCGACGGCCCTTCCCAGGGGGAGCTGAGGTGAGGTCAGGTCAGGTCAGGTCACCTGGCTAATGTGATTATCACAGCGGTGACCCGACTGACCTTTGGCGTAAACTTGGGCACAGTTCTAGATAACAACGTATTTGTTGTGTTCAGTAAAGATGGATTCTGTTAGTGAACAAGATACGATGATAATGATAATGATAATGATAATGATAATAGTAGTTGTAAAGGTACTGCCACAACTACTTGTGATCATTAAATTAGAGGGGAAGGGGGAGATAAACGGGATATATGAAGTCTTTCCTCTGGTGTTGACCCTCACCTGCCGTTTTCTGTGGTCCAGCCAGTGTAAGCAGCCTGCAGCGGCCCCAGCACGGCTCTGGCTGACGCCGTGACGAACCAAGTCATTCTGGCTTCGCCTGGAGTGTACTGCGTCAGGCGCCAAGGTTAATGATGATTGCCTTCTGCTACGGTGGTGTGATGTAGGGACGGGAGGGGTGCGGAGGGAGGGAAATGAGTGGTGGGAACTGAGAGGGGGTGTGGGGAGGGAGGGAAGTGAGAAGTGAGAACTGGGAGGGGTGTGGTGAGGTGGTGAGGGAGGGAAATGAGTGGTGGGAGCTGGGAGGGGTGTGGTGAGGTGGTGAGGGAGGGAAGTGAGAGGTGAGAACTGGGAGGGGTGTGGTGAGGTGGGGAGGGAGGGAAATGAGTGGTGGGAGCTGGGAGGGGTGTGGTTAGGTGAGGAGGGAGGGAAATGAGTGGTGGGAGCTGGGAGGGGTGTGGTGAGGTGGTGAGGGAGGGAAGTGAGAGGTGAGAACTGGGAGGGGTGTGGTGAGGTGGGGAGGGAGGGAAGTGAGAGGTGAGAACTGGGAGGGGTGTGGTGAGGTGAAGAGGGAGGGAAGTGAGTGGTGAGAACTGGGAGGGGTGTGGTGAGGTGGTGAGGGAGGGAAGTGAGAGGTGAGAACTGGGAGGGGTGTGATGAGGTGAGGAGGGAGGGAAGTGAGTGGTGGGAGCTGTATATCCTCACCACTCCCACCACTGTCTGTGCTCGTGATCTTCTCACTGATTACCACAGTACTACTACCTTCCTGGGTCTCCCTAACCCCGGCTAATCACCCGGACCCGTCCGGTCTTACTCTCCAGGCCCCTCACTCCTCGTAATCCCCCCTACCTCCTCTCTCTCTCTCTCTCTCTCTCTCTCTCTCTCTCTCTCTCTCTCTCTCTCTCTCTCTCTCTCTCTCTCTCTCGTCATTCCTAGCGCCTACTATGTTTTTTTTTGTTGTTGACGCCAACTCTGTCCGCTTCCCAGGCCAGCAGCACGGGGCTGTCTTACCTTCCTGCACGTATGTCACACAACACGTAAGTCTGTGCCCTCCGTCCCACTCGTACCTGCTCCTCACACCTCCTCCGGCCTGCTCCTCGCACCTCCTCCTGCCTACTCCACCTCCGCATGGTACCTGCTCCTCGCACCTGCCCGCCCGTTGCACCCTTAATTTCGATGTCGTCACCAGCGGGAGTGGAGGTGGTGTGTGTGTGTGTGTGTGTGTGTGTGTGTGACCGTGAAGGGGACGCATTGTGATATAACCGTGTCCGTCACCAGGGAGCGAGGCGGGTGACCTCCACCCACACTCCAGGTGACGGACGGGGTCCTGCCTCAGATGTGGCGGTCGCCGCTGGCTACCGTGTTCCCGGGGTGATGTGGCCACAGCTTCCTGGGTTACACCGGTGTGTGTGTGAACGCTGGCTTGGGTTACTACCGGTGATGGCTCCCCGGAGTGGTAGGGGGATGACCCCTAGCTCTCCGTACTGTCGTGTTGCCTGGGAAGATGATATCAGTACCTCGTTCATTGTGGCTATTATGACCATCTTTCGTGGTCTATCATCTTTCATAACATGGTAAACCGATATGTGTAATTAACTCCATAGAATGGGATGATATCGTTTCATATATATATATATATATATATATATATATATATATATATATATATATATATATATATATATATATATATATATATATATATATATATGGGCAGTAGATAGGGTTCTACGGAGGAGGGTGGAGGTGTTGGAAATGAAATGTTTGAAGACAATATGTGGTGTGAGGGGGTTTGATCGATTAAGTAGTGAAAGGGCAAGAGAGATGTGTGGTAATAAAAAAGACTGTAGTTGAGAGCAGAAGAGTGCGTGTTAAAATGGTTTGGTCACATGGAGATAATGAGTGAAGAAAGATTTACAAAGAGGATATATGTGTCAAAGGTGGAGGGAACAAGGAGAAGCGGAAGACCAAATTGGAGGTGGAGGGATGGAGTGAAAAAGATTTTGAGCGATTGGGGCCTGAACATACAGGAAGGTGAAAGGCGTGCAAGGAATAGAGTAAATTGGAACGATGT
Source organism: Panulirus ornatus (assembly GCF_036320965.1). Taxonomy (NCBI): domain Eukaryota; kingdom Metazoa; phylum Arthropoda; class Malacostraca; order Decapoda; family Palinuridae; genus Panulirus; species Panulirus ornatus. The sequence continues at coordinate 34,388,494 of NC_092232.1, forward strand.
GGTATACCGGGGTAGACGTGCTGTCAGTGGACTGAACCAGGGCATGTGAAGCGTCTGGGGTAAACCATGGAAAGTTTTGTGGGGCCTGGATTTGGAAAGGGAGCTGTGGTTTCGGTGCATTATACATGACAGCTAGAGACTGAGTGTGAACGAATGTGGCCTTTTTGTCTGTTTTCCTGGCGCTGCCTCGCTCAAGCAGGGGATAACGATGCTGTGTCCTATGGGGCGGGGTAGCGAGAGGAGTGGATGAGGGCATGCAAGTATGAATACGTCCGTGTGCATATATGTATATGTATGTATGTGTACTATATGTATATGTTGATATGTACATGTATATATTTGGGTGTTCATGTGTATATACGTGTATATGAGTGGATGGGCCATTTCTCGTCTGTTTCGTGGCGCTACCTTGCTGCCGCGGGAAACAGCGATTAACAGCGTGTACTGATCACTTCGTCAGGGGAGATACAAGCATCAGGTAGAAGACGTAGATGAGTCAGTTGATACACAAGGAAGAGACGTAGCTGAGACGCCATTGGTAAACAAGCGTTGCCGGAAGGTGATGTTCGGGTTGGTGGTGGTCGGGTCTTGCATCATGCCTGACATACACAGGAAAGGGAACTGTTTACAAATTTTGCCTGCGACAAAGCCATCCAGTTTGTATAGACCTTCACTGATATCAATGCACAGTGCATTGTGTACTTGATAATGGTAGATTCAATGGCATTGCTCGTGGTAAAGGAGTTACAGTTTATAACTGAATTGGCGTTAATCCAGTCAGTACAATGCTGATAATTTTTAACATGTTTAAAGAAAGCTTTTGACTCTTGTCTTGTTCGTATACGTTATTTATGTTGCTTGATTCTAACAGAAAGATCCTTAACAGTCTGCCCAATATAAAAAAAAGTTTAGCATGCATCCTGACACACCTGCTGATGATAACTAAAACACACAAATTCACAAGTGTGAGGGAAGTTTAATTAATGATTGTAAACACTTCAAAACAAACACTACACTGTAGTTCCTGCCACACAACATAATACTGACCAGCGGCTCTGCTTAGTCTCTGGTGGTCAAAGTTGACGGAAGGCAGCATCAACTGGTTTACACATGTCCTTCCGGTCAGGTGGACCCGTACGTACACGGGGATCCGGGCGTGCGGCAGTCCTCGCTAAGCGATGGCCGACGTTCCCTCAGGGCGGGGCAAACCGTCTCCAAGATGGTTGGATGCTCACTGACCCTCGTCTCTGTCCCGCGTAATGTGGGATGCCATTTGTTGTAATACATAGGTATTTATATCAGTTTCCATGGTTAATTGATCCACTAATTCCCTTTTTGTCACTTTTCTTGGTGTTACCAAGGATCTTTCTCTAAAAGTTCCTGCAGCCCAAAGGCTGCCCTACTTCCAGCAGCAGGGGTAGTGTGAACTCCTTTGGAGAGAAGTTCATTGAGAGGACTACTCACAGCGATACAGCCTCACGAAAGTTGACTCGCGGTGTAACCTTCAGCATGCGGGATATGATAACACACACACACACACACACACACACGCGCGCGCGCGCGCTAGCGGACTTCACCATAACAAAATCAGCAACACATGTAACTCAAGGACAAGCATACAACAGACACACCATAGGAGTGACGAAGAAACTATTTAGACCCGGTAACCAGTAAGGTTATAATTAGTTATCAAGTTATCATACGATAAAGAAGGGATCTGTTAACTGGGGCCCGGACGTTCGCTCTGGACGGTGATGCCGTATTTCTCGACACTGGCGTCTACCATATCTGTAAAATGCCGTGGATTTTCTGAATATTTTTATGCTTGATTTCAAAATGCATTGACTCAAATAATGTTACAGTGTTCGTGTTGTTATAACATGTGAAGTAAGGAATCGGTACGATAAATGGGGTGATGGTGGGGGGAATCGGATTATTCAGCGCTGCCAGACGCGCGATGAGGCGAACCGTGATAATCATTTATGGTGTGATTCATATTTGGTGTAATGCTATTAACATTGAGAATATCAGAGGGTAATTATGGCTTGAAGTATGAACGGTAAGATGGCAGAATAAGTAGATTATTCTCAACGTATTAGGGTGATTCACTGGAGTAATTATATTTTTTTCTAAAGCAGAGCAAATTGAGTGCAGTATATGTGATTTATATGGTAATTAGTACTCGTGACCTTAATTAGGACGTACTTCACATGTCGTCTGCGGAAGTCGCTTTGTTAGAGAGAGAGAGAGAGAGAGAGAGAGAGAGAGAGAGAGAGAGAGAGAGAGAGAGAGAGAGAGAGAGAGAACGTTAGTGTGACGTAGGGAATGATGTGATGACGTGGGGGTCACCTCGAAGATGACCATACCCGAGGTTTATCCTAATGACGTGGATGATACGCCCTTGTTGTCAACGTTGAAGCTCACATAGAAAACGTGGCAACAAACATGGGATATGAGGACCACAGATTATAACAAACACTGGATGTAAGGATCACACCGTACAACAAACACTGTATATGAGGACAACAGGCAGTAACGCACTGATTATAATACACTGGATACAAGGCTCGCAGCATATAATAAACACTATATAAGGACCACATTATAACAGCCGCCGGATAATAACAACCGCTGGATATGATGACCATAGCATATAACAAAGATTGTATATATAGAACCATTGTACGTAACAATCACCGTATATAAGGACCACATGTTATATTGAACATGTTAAAAGACCTGCAGCATATAAGATACACCGTATTTTAGGACCACATCATATAGCAAACTGTATACAAGTACCACAGCATATAACGTTATAATGTCATACAAATGAATGACAGGTGCACGCTATAACGAACAGACCAGGAGTATATATTAATGCCTGTATTAGGTACTATTAATGCCTGTGTTAGGTGATATTAATGCCTGTGTTAGATTCTCAATGCCTGTGTTAGGTGATATTAATGCCTGTGTTAGATTCTCAATGCCTGTGTTAGGTGATATTAATGGCTGTGTTAGATTCTCAATGCCTGTGATAGGTACTAGTGATGCCTATATTAAGTCCACTTGGGTATCATAGCGTGTGTTGCGTGTGGTCCTGAGAGGTTGTGTGTGTGTGTGTGTGTGTGTGTGTGTGTGTGTGTGTGTGTGTCGGTGGTGGGGAGCGTGAGGCAGCTCTGGTCAGGTCAAGGTGCAGCTGCACTCGTGTGGGCCAGACCAAAGCTGCTCACATTCATCGTGCACTTCATGTATTGTTAACCGTGTTTATGGTCGGTATTGTATCTTGTCTGTATATTAGTAGTGTTCATGGTCGGTATTGTATCATGTCTGTATTTTGGTAATGTTCATGGTCGGTATTGTATCTTGTCTGTATATTAGTAGTGTTTATGGTCGGTATTGTATCATGTCTGTATTTTGGTAATGTTCATGGTCGGTATTGTATCTTGTCTGTATATTAGTAGTGTTTATGGTCGGTATTGTATCATGTCTGTATTTTGGTAATGTTCATGGTCGGTATTGTATCTTGTCTGTATATTAGTAGTGTTTATGGTCGGTATTGTATCATGTCTGTATTTTGGTAATGTTCATGGTCGGTATTGTATCTTGTCTGTATATTAGTAGTGTTCATGGTCGGTATTGTATCATGTCTGTATTTTGGTAATGTTCATGGTCGGTATTGTATCTTGTCTGTATTTTGGTAATGTTCATGGTCGGTATTGTATCTTGTCTGTATATTAGTAGTGTTCATGGTCGGTATTGTATCATGTCTGTATTTTGGGTAATGTTTATGGTCGGTATTGTATCTTGTCTGTATTTTGGTAATGTTCATGGTCGGTATTGTATTTTGTCTGTATTTTGGTAATCCTGTATGTATGATTCTCTGTCATCTACACCTGATCACCAGCACTCACAAACATGTTATTTTTTATATGATAAAAGAAAACGCTCATAATTCCACTGAAAAACAGACTCTTCTTGTGCTACCCTTTCAGAGCCTAGAATTTTCCTTCTTACCATCATTATCATACAACCACCACAGCCACCAACCCTTGTGTTCAGCACCATTGCTTCACGTGGTAACAGTAGGTCATCATCGTCAGCATATACCAGTGGTTGTAACTACCAGCTGAGCACTGCACGCCACATTCACCCGCCACGTATCCTGCCACATTACGTCATGGTGGTTCATAACCAGGATCTGTGTACTCCCACATTACCACTGGACTTACAGGCCATCGAGTCAAACGGCCAATTAAGTTTTGTGTACTCGTTCATCCCACTCTCACATCTCTGGGCATCCTTCACCAGGTCTTCCATGTACTCTCTTGTATCATAACTTCCTGCAGGTTCTCTCAGTAGCTTCGTGACACTTCCCTCAGATGTACACAGTAGGAGCGTGGTCGAAGTTTATACAACTCCATAACTTAGCCTTCTTCTGTGGCAGATACGACACAACGGTGTCTGATTTTGCTTCTTAAAAATGTACACATCATTTTCCTCATCAGATATCTCTTTGCTAGTAGTAGTAGAGTAGTAGTAGTAGTAGTAATAATAATAATAATAATAATAAAATAATAATAATAATAATAATGATAATGATAATAATAATAATAATAATAATGATAATAATTATGATAATGATAAAATGATGATAATAATAATAATAATAATAATAATAATAATAATAATAATATTCAACGGTGTAATGAATAAGGATAAACTAATGCTTAAAATGTCCAGAGAAAGGCACGGTCAGACACAGTTTACATGGGTTGATCATACCAGTGGTCAGCAGGAGTGGTGGTGGTGTTGGCAGGAGGTGAGGGTGGTGTGGAGGTACGCCCCCTCCAGTGCCAGTGTGGGAGCTGAGGAGCAGCAGGTGATGCCCTGGCTGGTGAGGGTCGGGAGGTCCAGTGTGTGTGTGTGTGTGTGTGTGTGTGTAGGTGTGTAGGTAGGTGATGTACGGAGGACTGAGGATGCTGTGTGTGATCACTGGCTGTGTGAGCAAGACGTTCTCCACTCGTGGGGTCTCAACTCGCACTTTCTCTGGCTCTCCTACAAGATTGTAAACTTTATTCTGACTTCCACATTCACACTCTCAGTACTCATACTTGCTCATTCCTCCATCACTTCGTTGTATACTGTAGTAGTCATTTAAATGTTTTTTATTCTAGATGTTTTGTTTCATATCATTGTGTCTGGCTGTTCTATCCTTGCGTCTCTGAACGAATTGTTCACAGTTGACATCATCAGATGTTTGAAAGCTTAAAATGGTTGTGATCAGGTCACACCTTACTCTTCTGTCGTCCATGGTTGAAAGACTTGGTCCTCTCATCTTTCCTTGAACTAAGTTTCCTTCATTTCGGTACCATTGGTCTTTCCTTCTTCTGGACTTTCTCTATTAGTTCTTCGTGTGTCTTTATACGAGACGACCTGATTTGAGAAGCACGTTCTAGTTTTGTTCACGTTAGGGTGTGAACAGCTTGCTTGATAGTTCCTCAACGGTGGACGGGGTATTAATATTTGGCCAGCGTGCTGTATGTTTACTGTTCTCGTACATTGGGACTCTGGCCACAGTGTAGGGACGACGCGTGCGTGTGTGGGCATTACATCCCATAGTATCTTTGCCTGGAGTTTGTATGTGTTCACCTCCTCCTGCTGGAAGTCGCCGAGTTCAGCTCTATCGCTCCTTCGTCTAGCAGGCTGTGTGTACGTTCATGAAGAACACAGCTGGTTGTTCTTGGTTCTTTAGAAACCATCAGAAGTATCATGTCAGCCTCTCCCACTATATATATATATATATATATATATATATATATATATATATATATATATATATATATATATATATATATATATACATATTGTTATTCCTGGGGATAGGGGATTAAGAATACTTCCCACGTATTCCCTGCGTGTCGTAGAAGGCGACTAAAAGGGGAGGGAGCGGGGGGCTGGAAATCCTCCCCTCTCGTTTTTTTTTTTTTTTAATTTTCCAAAAGAAGGAACAGAAGGGGCCAGGTGAGGATATTCCAAAAAAGGCCCAGTCCTCTGTTCTTAACGCTACCTCGCGAACGCGGGAAATGGCAAATAGTTTACGAGAAAGAAAATGATATATTGTATATTATACTTAACCGCCGTCTCCCTGTGTTAGGGGGGGGAAAAAAAAAAAAAAACCCCCCCCCCCCTTTTTTTTTAAAAACCCCCCCAAAATTTTTAAAAAAAATTTTTTTTTTTTTTTTAAAAAATTTTTTTCCCCCCCTTTTTTTTTTTTGGGGGGAAAAAAGGGGTCCCCCAAAAAAATTTTTTAAAAAAGGGAGGTAAGGTTTTGGGTTTTGGGGGGGGTTTTTTTTTTTTTTTGGTTTTTAAAAAAAATTTTTTTTTTTTAAAATTTTTTTTGGGGGGGAATTTTTTTCCCCCCCCAAAAATTTTTTTTTAATTTTTGTTTTTGGGTTTTTTTTTTTTTTTTTCCTTTTTTTTTGGGTTTTTTTTTTTTTTTTTTGGGGGAAAAATTTTTTTTTTTTTTTTTTTAAATTTTTTTGGGAATTAAAAACCCCCCCCAAAAAATTTTTTTGGGGGGAAAAAAAAAAAGGGGGGGGTTTTAAAGGGAAAATTTTTAAAAAATTTTTTTTAAAATAATGTTTTCCCTTTTTTTTAAGGTCCCTTTTTTTTTTTTTTTTTTTGGGGGGGGAAAAACCCCTTTTTAAAAATTTTTTTTTTTGGGGTTTTTTATTTTTTTAAAAAATTTTACCCCCCCCTTTTTTTAAAACCCTTTTTTAAATTTTTTTTTTTTAAAATTTTTTTTAGGAAATTTTTTTTTTTTAATAAAAAAGGGGGGGGTTTTTTAAAAAATTTTTAAATTTTTTATTTTTTTTTAAAAAATTTTAAAAATTTTTTAAATTTTTTATTTTTTTTTAAAAAAGGGGGGGTTTTTGGTTTGGGCCCGGGGGGGAAAAATTTTATTTTTGGGGGGGGGGAAAAAAAAAATTTTCCCCCCCCGGGGGGTTTTTTTTAAATTTTGGGGGGAAAATTTTTTTTTGGGGGTTTTTTTTTTTTTGGGGGTTTTTTTTTTTTTCTTTTTTTTTTTTCTTTTTTTTTTTTTTTTTGGGGGGTTTTTGGGGGGGGGGTTTTTTCCCCCTTTTTTTTCCCCCCCCGGGGGTTTTTTTTTTTTTTGGGGGGAAAATTTTTTTGGGGGAAATTTTTTTGGGGGGGGGGGGGGGTTTTTTTTGGGGATTTTTCCCCCCCGGGGGGGGGGGTTTTTTTTTTTTTTTTGGGGGGTTAAAACTTGTGGGGGTTTTTGGGGGGTTTTTTTTTTTTAAGGGGTTTTTTTGGGGGGGTTTTTGGGGGGTTTAAATTTTTTTGGGGGGGGGGGGGGGGTTTTTTGGGGTTTTTGAAGGGGTGGGGGTTTTTTTTGGGGGGGAGGAAAGGGGGTTTTTTTTTTTTTTCCCCCCTTTTTTTTTTTTCTTTTTTTTTTTTTTTTTTTTTGGGAAATTTTTTTTTTAAAAGGGTTAAATTTGTTTAATTTTTAAAAAAATTTTTTTTTTTTAAAGTTATTTCCCCCCAAAAAAAAAGAGGGGGGGGTTTTTTTTTTTTTTTTGGGGGGAAATTTTTTTTTTTGGGGTTTAAAATTTTTTAGGAAAAAATTTTTTTTTAAAAAAATTTTTAAAAAAATTGGGGGTTAAATTTTTTTTGGGGGAAAAAATTTTTTGTTTTAGGAAAAATTTTGGGTTTTTGGGGGCTTTTTTGTGATCTTGTGGTGAGGTAATGTTGTGATCTTGTGGTGAGGTAATGTTTGATCTTGTGGTGAGGTAATGTTTGATCTTGTGGTGAGGTTATGTTTGATCTTGTGGTGAGGTAATGTTATGATCTTGTGGTGAGGTAATGTTGTGATCTTGTGGTGAGGTAATGTTTTTGATCTTGTGGTGAGGTAATGTTATGATCTTGTGGTGAGGTAATGTTTGATCTTGGGGTGAGGAATGTTTGATCTTGTGGTGAGGTAATGTTGTGATTTTTGTGGTGGGGTTTAAGGGTTGTGGTGAGGTAATGTTGTGATCTTGTGGTGAGGTAATGTTGTGATCTTGTGGTGAGGTAATGTTGTGATCTTGTGGTGAGGTAATGTTGTGATCTTGTGGTGAGGTAATGTTGTGATCTTGTGGTGAGGTAATGTTGTGATCTTGTGGTGAGGTAATGTTGTGATCTTGTGGTGAGGTAATGTTGTGATCTTGTGGTGAGGTAATGTTGTGATCTTGTGGTGAGGTAATGTTGTGATCTTGTGGTGAGGTAATGTTGTGATCTTGTGGTGAGGTAATGTTATGATCTTGTGGTGAGGTAATGTTGTGATCTTGTGGTGAGGTAATGTTGTGATCTTGTGGTGAGGTAATGTTGTGATCTTGTGGTGAGGTAATGTTGTGATCTTGTGGTGAGGTAATGTTGTGATCTTGTGGTGAGGTAATGTTGTGATCTTGTGGTGAGGTAATGTTGTGATCTTGTGGTGAGGTAATGTTGTGATCTTGTGGTGAGGTAATGTTGTGATCTTGTGGTGAGGTAATGTTGTGATCTTGTGGTGAGGTAATGTTGTGATCTTGTGGTGAGGTAATGTTGTGATCTTGTGGTGAGGTAATGTTGTGATCTTGTGGTGAGGTAATGTTGTGATCTTGTGGTGAGGTAATGTTGTGATCTTGTGGTGAGGTAATGTTGTGATCTTGTGGTGAGGTAATGTTGTGATCTTGTGGTGAGGTAATGTTGTGATCTTGTGGTGAGGTAATGTTGTGATCTTGTGGTGAGGTAATGTTGTGATCTTGTGGTGAGGTAATGTTGTGATCTTGTGGTGAGGTAATGTTGTGATCTTGTGGTGAGGTAATGTTGTGATCTTGTGGTGAGGTAATGTTGTGATCTTGTGGTGAGGTAATGTTGTGATCTTGTGGTGAGGTAATGTTGTGATCTTGTGGTGAGGTAATGTTGTGATCTTGTGGTGAGGTAATGTTGTGATCTTGTGGTGAGGTAATGTTGTGATCTTGTGGTGAGGTAATGTTGTGATCTTGTGGTGAGGTAATGTTGTGATCTTGTGGTGAGGTAATGTTGTGATCTTGTGGTGAGGTAATGTTGTGATCTTGTGGTGAGGTAATGTTGTGATCTTGTGGTGAGGTAATGTTTGATCTTGTGGTGAGGTAATGTTGTGATCTTGTGGTGAGGTAATGTTGTGATCTTGTGGTGAGGTAATGTTGTGATCTTGTGGTGAGGTAATGTTGTGATCTTGTGGTGAGGTAATGTTGTGATCTTGTGGTGAGGTAATGTTGTGATCTTGTGGTGAGGTAATGTTATGATCTTGTGGTGAGGTAATGTTGTGATCTTGTGGTGAGGTAATGTTGTGATCTTGTGGTGAGGTAATGTTGTGATCTTGTGGTGAGGTAATGTTGTGATCTTGTGGTGAGGTAATGTTATGATCTTGTGGTGAGGTAATGTTGTGATCTTGTGGTGAGGTAATGTTATGATCTTGTGGTGAGGTAATGTTGTGATCTTGTGGTGAGGTAATGTTGTGATCTTGTGGTGAGGTAATGTTGTGATCTTGTGGTGAGGTAATGTTGTGATCTTGTGGTGAGGTAATGTTGTGATCTTGTGGTGAGGTAATGTTGTGATCTTGTGGTAGGTAATGTTATGATCTTGTGGTGAGGTAATGTTGTGATCTTGTGGTGAGGTAATGTTATGATCTTGTGATGAGGTAATGTTGTGATCTTGTGGTGAGGTAATGTTGTGATCTTGTGGTGAGGTAATGTTGTGATCTTGTGGTGAGGTAATGTTATGATCTTGTGATGAGGTAATGTTGTGATCTTGTGGTGAGGTAATGTTGTGATCTTGTGGTGAGGTAATGTTGTGATCTTGTGGTGAGGTAATGTTATGATCTTGTGATGAGGTAATGTTGTGATCTTGTGGTGAGGTAATGTTATGATCTTGTGGTGAGGTAATGTTGTGATCTTGTGGTGAGGTAATGTTGTGATCTTGTGGTGAGGTAATGTTGTGATCTTGTGGTGAGGTAATGTTGTGATCTTGTGGTGAGGTAATGTTATGATCTTGTGGTGAGGTAATGTTGTGATCTTGTGGTGAGGTAATGTTGTGATCTTGAGGTGAGGTAATGTTGTGTATCAGGCGCTGACGTCATCACCTGCTGGGTCGCCATTGGCTGTTGAGTTACACTTGGGTCGGGAGCTTGATTGGCCAAACGGTCGGCTACCAACCCACCCTTACTTCATGCTATTATATAATTTAAACATATAAAGCTTTATATATATATATATATATATATATATATATATATATATATATATATATATATATATATATATATATATATATATTTTTTTTTTTTTTTTTTTTTTTTTTTTTAATACTTTGTCGCTGTCTCCCGCGTTTGCGAGGTAGCGCAAGGAAACAGACGAAAGAAATGGCCCAACCCCCCACCATACACATGTATATACATACGTCCACACACGCAAATATACATACCTACACAGCTTTCCATGGTTTACCCCAGACGCTTCACATGCCTTGATTCAATCCACTGACAGCACGTCAACCCCGGTATACCACATCGCTCCAATTCACTCTAATCCTTGCCCTCCTTTCACCCTCCTGCATGTTCAGGCCCCGATCACACAAAATCTTTTTCACACCATCTTTCCACCTCCAATTTGGTCTCCCTCTTCTCCTCGTTCCCTCCACCTCCGACACATATATCCTCTTGGTCAATCTTTCCTCACTCATTCTCTCCATGTGCCCAAACCACTTCAAAACACCCTCTTCTGCTCTCTCAACCACGCTCTTTTTATTTCCACACATCTCTCTTACCCTTACGTTACTCACTCGATCAAACCACCTCACACCACACATTGTCCTCAAACATCTCATTTCCAGCACATCCGTCCTCCTGCGCACAACTCTATCCATAGCCCACGCCTCGCAACCATACAGCATTGTTGGAACCACTATTCCTTCAAACATACCCATTTTTGCTTTCCGAGATAATGTTCTCGACTTCCACACATTCTTCAAGGCCCCCAGAATTTTCGCCCCCTCCCCCACCCTATGATCCACTTCCGCTTCCATGGTTCCATCCGCTGCCAGATCCACTCCCAGATACCTAAAACACTTCACTTCCTCCAGTTTTTCTCCATTCAAACTCACCTCCCAACTGACTTGACCCTCAACCCTACTGTACCTAATAACCTTGCTCTTATTCACATTTACTCTTAACTTTCTTCTTCCACACACTTTACCAAACTCAGTCACCAGCTTCTGCAGTTTCTCACATGAAACAGCCACCAGCGCTGTATCATCAGCGAACAACAACTGACTCACTTCCCAAGCTCTCTCATCCCCAACAGACTTCATACTTGCCCCTCTTTCCAAAACTCTTGCATTTACCTCCCTAACAACCCCATCCATAAACAAATTAAACAACCATGGAGACATCACACACCCCTGCCGCAAACCTACATTCACTGAGAACCAATCACTTTCCTCTCTTCCTACACGTACACATGCCTTACATCCTCGATAAAAACTTTTCACTGCTTCTTACAACTTTCCTCCTACACCATATATTCTTAATACCTTCCACAGAGCATCTCTATCAACTCTATCATATGCCTTCTCCAGATCCATAAATGCTACATACAAATCCATTTGCTTTTCTAAGTATTTCTCACATACATTCTTCAAAGCAAACACCTGATCCACACATCCTCTACCACTTCTGAAACCACACTGCTCTTCCCCAATCTGATATATATATATATATATATATATATATATATATATATATATATATATATATATATATATATGGGGATGGGGAGAACTTCCCACGTGTTCCCTGCGTGTCGTAGAGAGCGACTAAAAGGAAAGGGAGCGGAGGTCTGGAAATCCTCCCCTCATTTTTTTTTTTTTCAAAAGAGGGAACAAAGAAGGGGGCCAGGTGAGGATATTCCCTCAAAGGCCCAGTCCTCTGTTCTTAACGCTACCTCGCTAATGCGGGAAATGGCGAATAGTATGAAAGAAAGATATATATATATATATATATATATATATATATATATATATATATATATATATATATATATTATTATTATTATTATTATTATTATTATTATTATTGTTTCGTCGCTGTCTTCCGCGTTCGCGAGGTAGCGCAAGGAAACAGACGAAAGAAAGGCCCAGCCCACCCACATACACATGTATATACATAAACGCCCACGCGCACACATATTCATACCTATACATTTCAACGTGTGCATACATATACATACACAGACATATATACACGTGTACATATTCATACATGCTGCCTTCATCTATTCTCGTCGCCACCCCGCCACACGTGAAATAGCACCCCCTCCCCCCGCAAGTGCGCGAGGGAGCGCTAGGGAAAGACATCAAAGGCCACATTCGTTCACAGCTCAGTCTCTAGCTGTCATGTGTAATGCACCGAAACCACAGCTCCCTTTCCACATCCAGGCACTACAGAGCTTTTCATACTTTACTCCAGACGCTTCACATGCCCTGGTTCAGTCCATTGACAGCACGTCGCCCCTGGTATACCACAGCGTTCCAGTTCACTCTATTCCTTGCACGCATTTCACTCCTGTATGTTCAGGCCCCGATCGCTCAAAATTTTTTTCACTTCTTCCTTCCTCCTCGTTTGGTCTCCCACATCTCTTTCCCTCTACCTCTGACGCATATATCCCCTTTGTCAATCTTTCCTCACTCATTCTCTCCATGTGACTAAACCATTTCAATACACCCTCTTCTGTAGTCTCAACCACGCTCTTTTTATTACCACACATCTCTCTTACCCCTCTCATTACCTACTCGATCAAATCACCTCACACCACATATTGTCCTTATATACCTCATTTCCAACACATCCACCCTCCTCCGCACAACCCTATATACAGCCCATACCTCACAACCATATAGCATTGTTGGAAACACTAGTCCTTCAAACATACCCATTTTTGCTCTCCGAGATAACGTTCTGGCCTTTCACCCATTTTTCAACGCTCCCAGAACTTTCGCCCCCTCCCCCACCCTGTGACTCACTCCCGTTTCCATGGCTCCTTGGTTCCATCTGCTGCTAAATCCACTCCCAGATATCTAAAACACTTCACTTCTTCCAGTTTTTCTCCATTCAAACTTACCTCCCGGTTAACTTGTCCCTCAACCCTACTGAACCTGATATCCTTGCTCTTATCCACATTTACTCTCAGTTTTCTTCTTTCTTACATTTTACCAAACTCAGTCACCAGTTTCTGCAGTTTCTCACCCGAATCAGCCACCAGCGCTGTATCCTCAGCGAACAACAACTGACTCACTTCAGCCCTCTCATCCACAACAGACTGCATACTTGCCCCTCTCTCCAAATCTCTTTGCATTTACCTCCCTAACTGATTCGGGTGAGAAACTGCAGAAGTTGGTGACTGAGTTTGGTAAATTGTGTGAAAGAAGAAAGCTGATAGTAAATATAAATAAGAGCAAGGTTATTAGGTTCAGTTGGGTTGAGGGACAAGTCGATTGGAAGGTAAGTTTGAATGGAGGAAAACTGGAGGAAGTGAAGTGTTTTAGATATCTGGGAGTGGATTTGGCAGCGGATGGAGCCATGGAAGCAGAAGTGAGTCACAGGGTGGGGGAGGGGGCGAAGGTTCTGGGAGCGTTGAAGACTATGTGGAAGGCGAGAACGTTATCTCGGAGAGCAAAAATGGGTTATATGTTATATGGTTGTGAGGCATGAGCTATAGATAGGGTTGTGCAGAGGAGGGTGGATGTATTGGAAATGAAATGTTTTAGGACAATATGTGGTGCGAGGTGGTTTGATCGAGTAAGTAATGAGAAGGTAAGAGAGATGTGTGGTAATAAAAAGAGTGTGGTTGAGAGAGCAGAGGAGGGTGTATTGAAATGGTTTGGGCACATGGAGAGAATGAGTGAGGAAAGATTGACAAAGAGGATATATGTGTCAGAGTTGCAGGGACCGAGGAGAAGTGGGAGACCAAATTGGAGGTGGAAAGATGGAGTGAAAAAGATTTTGAGCGATCGGGGCCTGAACATACAGGAGGGTGAAAGGCGTGCAAGGAATACAGTGAATTGGAACGATGTGGTATATCGGGGTCGACGTGCTGTCAATGGATTGAATCAGGGCATGTGAAGCGTCTGGGGTAAACCATGGAAAGTTTTGTGGGGCCTGGATGTGGAAAGGGAGCTGTGGTTTCAATGCATTATACATGACAGCTAGAGACTGAGTGTGAACGAATGTGGCCTTTGTTGTCTTTTCCTAGCGCTACCTCGCACGCACGCGGGGGGAGGGAGGTGCCATTTCATGTGTAGCGGGGTGGTGGCGGGATTGGATGAAGGTAATATTTATGAATATGTACAGGTGTATATATGTATATGTCTGTGTATGTATATGTATGCATACGTTGAAATGATAGGTATGTATATGTGCGTGTGTGTGTGGGCGTTTATTTATATACATGTGTATGTGGGTGGGTTGGGCCTTTCTTTCGTCTGTTTCCTTGGGCTACCGCGCTAACGGGGGAGACAGCGACTATGTATAATAAAAAAAATTAATGATATATATATATATATATATATATATATATATATATATATATATATATATATATATATATATATATATATATATATATATATATATACATCTTTTTTCTTTTCTTTCATACTATTCGCTATTTCCCGCGTTAGCGAGGTAGCGTTAAGAACAGAGGACTGGGCCTTTGAGGGAATATCCTCACCTGGCCCCCCTTCTCTGTTCATTCTTTTGGAAAATTAAAAAAAAAAAAAAAAACGAGAGGGGAGGATTTCCAGCCAACCGCTCCCTCCCCTTTTAGTTGCCTTCTACGACACGCAACGAATACGTGGGAAGTATTCTTTCTCCCCTATCCCCAGGGATAAGTATATATATATATATATATATATATATATATATATATATATATATATATATATATATATATATATATATATATATTCCCTAGGTATAGGGAAGAAAGAATACTGCAAAGGTGTATCACATGTCGTGGAAGGCGACTAAGAGGAGCGGGGAGAGTGTTGTCGTTGGACATCATTCCCTCCTGTATTAGTACTCTGTAATAAACGTATACATCAAGGGGGTTAGCAAGAGATGGCTCTTACGGTTCAGTTCGTCTGTTCTTGACGCTTCCTTGATAATGCGGGAAATGGCGAATCTGTATGAATGTATAGATATGATGATTGTACTTGTCCTTGAATATAGTTATGAAGGTGAAATTGTATTTCAGGTAAGAGTTCAAATGATTTTATTTAACATGTATTTTACAATACATGCATCACTACATTTATCACGGAGGCAGTCCACCTCATCTTCAGTTGCAAACAAATCATAAAGTTTTTAAATCCCACCACCAACCACCACACACACACACACACACACACACACACACACACACACACACACACTCCGTCCTGTCACCACCATATCTCTCTCTCTCTCTCTCTCTCTCTCTCTCTCTCTCTCTCTCTCTCTCTCTCTCTATATATATATATATATATATATATATATATATATATATATATATATATATATTTCTTTTTCTTTCTTTCAAACTATTCGCCATTTCCTGCGTTAGCAAGGTAGCGTTAAGAACAGAGGACTAGGCTTTTGAGAGAATATCCTCAACTGGCCCCCTTCTCTGTTCCTTCTTTTGGAATACTAAAAAAAAAAAAAAAAAAGAAAAAAACGAGAGGGGAGGATTTCCAGCCCCCCGCTCCATCCCCTTTTAGTCGCCTTCTACGACACGCAGGAAATACGTCGGAAGTATTCTTTCTCCCCTATCCCCAGGGATAATATATATATATATATATATATATATATATATATATATATATATATATATATATATATATGTATATATATATCTGCTTGGGCATGTCGGTGGCAGGACGGTGTGTGTGTGTGTGGTGTGTGTGTGGAATCAGTGATGTGATCACCAATGCGTAACATCCTCTGCACATGGTTTGGTCTCACATGCTCCGTGTCATGCGTGAGGTCGACCCCCGCCACGTGATGTAGTACATGTATCCAAGGTCGCTGCACGTGAGTACGTTAACGTGACCCACCTATGTAAGAATGGGCGTGTGTGTTACTGGCTGGGTGCCTCACACACACACACCACAGTGGTGATCAGGCGGTGTGGGAACGCTCCGGTCCCCCTCCTCCTTCAGGTCCACTTATCACGCTCACGAGAGCTTCCAGATTTACCTCACACTGGCTGAGGCTTGCGTCAGTGTTGTGTGTGCGGCGGGTCAAATGTGGCGGTAGAGGACGGATGAACAAGTCTTCCACAACGTAACGATTTGTGCAGTCACTGGCTCCCCCGCTGTACAGTTGGTCATGAAAAGTGACGTTGCATATATATATATATATATATATATATATATATATATATATATATATATATATATATATATATATATAGATATATATATTATTCTTGATCGCTATTTCCCGCGTTAGCAAGATAGCGCCAGGAGCAGACGAAAAGAGGTTGCATCCGTTTACATCCATTCTCTCGCTGTGATGTATAATGCACCGTAAACACAGCTCCCTATACACATCCAGGCCCCACAGACCTTTCCCTGGTTTACCCAATACGTGTCACATGCCCTAGTTCAGTCCATTGACAGCACGTCGACCCCGGTATACCACATTGTTCCAATTCACTCAATCCCATGAAAATCTCCCACCCTTCTGTATGTTCAGGCCCCGATCGCTCAAAATCTTTTTAACTCCATCCTTTCACATCCAGTTTGGTCTCCCGCTTCTCTTTATTCCCTCCACCTCTGCTACATATATCTTCTTTGTCAATCTTTCCTCATTCATTCTTTCCAGGTGACCAAACCATTTCAGCACACCCTCTTCTGCTCTCTCAACCACACTTTGTATTTCCACACATCTCTCTTACCCTTTCATTGCTTACTCGATCAAACCACCTCATACCACATGTTGTCCACAAACATTTAATTTCCTACACATCCACCCTCCTCTGCACAATGTTATCTATAGCCCATGCTTCGCATCCATATAATATTTTTGGGACTATTATTCCTTCAAGCATACCCATTTTTGCCTTCCCAGATAACGTTCTCTTTCCACGCATTCTTTAACGCCCCCAGAACCTTTGCCCCCTTCCCCACCCCATGACTCACTTCTGCTTCCATGGTCCCATTCGCTGCCATGTCTACTCCCAGATATCTAGAACACTTCACTTCCTCCAATTTGTCTCCTTTCAAACTTACACCCTAACTAACTTGTCCCTCAACCTTACTGAATCTGATAACCTTGCTCATTCACTCTCAACTTTCTCTCATTACACACCGTACCAAACTCAGTCACTAACTTCTGCAGTTTCTCTCTCAAAGTTGCGATCATTGCTGCACCATCAACAAACAAGTGACTCACTCCTCAGGCCCTATCATCCCCCACACACTGGATGCCCCCCCCCCTCCTCTCTCTCTCTCTCTCTCTCTCTCTCTCTCTCTCTCTCTCTCTCTCTCTCTCTCTCTCTCTCTCTCTCTCTCTCTTTCTGCAGATCAACGTTCACTTGGAACCAGTCACTCTCCTCTCTTCCAACTCGTACACATGCCTCACACGCTTGATAGATATCTGTCACTGCTTTTAGCAGCTTACCTCCCATATATTCTTAAAACCTTCCACAAAGTATCTCTGTCAATCTTATCATATACTTTCTCCAGATTCATAAATACCACGTACAATTCCATCTGTTTTTCCAAGTATTTCTCACACATTCTTCAAAGCAAACACCTGATTCACACATCCTCTCCCACTTCTAAAACCATACTGGTCCTCCCCAGTCTGATGATACGTACATGCCTTCACCCTCTCGATCAATACCCTCCCATATAATTTCCCAGGAATACTCAACAAACTTATACCTCTATAGTTTGAACACTCACCTTCATCCACTTTGCCTCTATACAGTAGTACTATACATGCATTCCGCCAGTCCTCAGGCGCTTCACCATGATTCATACATACATTGAATATCCTTACCAACCAATCAACAACACAGTCACCCTCTTTCTTAATATATTCAACTGTATACCATCCACTCCAGCCGCCTTGCCACATTTCATCTTCCGCGAGGTTTTCACCGCCTCTTCTCGCTTCACTAAATCACTCTCCATGACTCTCACATAGCATACCACCCCGACCAAAACAACCTACATTTGCCACTCTGTCATCAAACACATTTAACAATCCTACAAAATGCTTCATCCCATCTCTTCCTCATTTCATTACTACCTGTTATCACTTCCCTTTTTGCCCCCTTTACTGATGTTCCCATTTGTTCTCTTGTCTTTCGCACATTGTTTACCTTCTTCCAAAACATCTTGAGAATTTCTAAAGTAAAATGTTACTCGCTAACTTCAACTCTTTTGCTCTCTATTTCAACCCCTACACCTTCCTCTTGACCTGTCGTTTTATGTTATATATCTCCCCAGTCATTTGCACTCCTTCCCTGTACGTGCCGCCCAAATGCCTCTTTGTCTCTCACTAGCAACTTTACTTTATCCCACCACTCACAACTCTTCCTGATCTGCCCACCTTCCCACCTTTCTCATGCCATATGCATCTCTTTTACATTCCAACACTGCTTCCTTGAATACATCCCATTCCTCACCCACTCCCCTCACGTCATTTACTCTCACATTTCGATATTCTAAACTCAGTTTCTCTCGGTCTCTCTGTAAACATCTGTCTTTTCCAAGCTCTCTCTCACCACTATCTCCTCCCTGACATTATTTGCTCATTCGAAAACCTCTACAAATTTTCACCTTCGCCTCCACAAGATAGTAAGCCGACATCCCACCAGCTGCCCCTCTCAGCACATTTACATCCCAAAGTCTGTCTTTTACCCGCCTATCAATTGATATGTAATCTCATAATGCCCTTTGACCACCTCTCCTACTCACGTACGTATACTTCAGAGTATTCCTCTCTTTAAACCAGGTATTTCCGGTCACCAGTTCTGATTCATCACACAATTCTACAAGCTGTTCGCTATTCCATTCATAATTCTGAATAGCCCATGCTCCCCATTTATGCCACCAGCTGCCACATTACCATCCTTCGCATTAGAATCATTCATCATCCGGTGTTGTACACCAAAACTGCTGACACCCTCTCTCAGCTGCTTCCAAAACACTTGCCTCTCATGATCTTTCTTCTCATGGCCAGGTGCTTAAGCATTGATAATCACCCATCTATCGCCGTCCGCTCAGTTTTACCCACAACAATCTAGAATTTTCTTGGTTACACTCTATCACACACTCCCACAGCTACTGCTTAAGTAATAGATCTACTCCATCCTTAGCTCCTGTCTTCTCACCAACCCCAGACTTTTCCTGAGACGTTTCCAAACCAGTTTTCCCCTTTGCATTTGAGCTTCGTTTCACTCAGAACCAGAACATTCAGGTTTCTTTCCTCAAACATACTACCTATCTTTCCTCTCTTCTCATCTTGGTTACATCCACACACCTTCAGACACCCAATCTGAGCCTTCGAGGAAGATGAGCACTCCCCGTCTGGCTCCTTCTGTTTCTTCTTTTAGAAATTGAAATACAAGAAGGGGGAAGGGGGTCCGATCCCCTGTCCCGCCCCCTTTAATCGCCTTACATAAGGCCTTACGTAAGGTCGTTTATGTGGCAAGACGGCTGGATATGTGGCAAGACGGCTGGATATGTGGCAAGACGGCTGGAGTGGTTGGTTCTGCAGTTGAATTTCTGAAGGAAGGGATGATTGTGTTGATTTGTTATTTAGGATTTTCCTTGTTTGTATGGATTATGGTTAGGTGCCTGAGGATTGAGGGGGTACATTTATAGCGTCACTTGTTAAAGGCAAGGGGGATAAAGGTAAGTGTTCAAACTAAAGAGTTATATGTTTGTAGAGTATATATGGTAAGTTGTATGGGAGGGTATTGATTGAGAGGGGTGATGGCATGTACAGAGCGTCAGACTGGGGAGGAGCAGTGTGGTTTTAGAAGTGGTAGAGGATGTGTGTGTCAGGTGTTTGCTTTAAAGAATATGTGAGAGAAATTCTTAGAAAAACAAGGATTCGTCTGTAGCATTTATGGATCTGGAGAAGGCATATTGTAGTGTTGATAGTGATGCTTTGTAGGTTTTAAAAATACAAGGTATGGGAGGAAAGCTGCTAGAAACTGAAGTTTTTATCAAGGGTTTAAGGCATGTGTGCTAGTAGGAAGAGAGGAGAGTGAATGGTTCCAGTTGAAGGTTGGTCTGCGGCAGGGGTGTGTGGTATCACCGTATTTGTTTAGTTTGTTTATGGATGGGGTGGTAAGGGAGGTGAATGCGAAACTCTTATGGGAGAGGGGCAAGTATCCGTTCTTTAGAGGAACTGAGTCAGTTGTTGTTTGCTGATGATACAGCACTGGTGGCTGATTCGAGTTCGAGACCGCAGAATTTGGTGACTGACATTGGAAGAGTGTGTGGAAGGAGGTAGTTGAGATTAATGTGAGTAAAAGCAAGGTTATCAGTTTAGCATGGTTGAGGGACAAGCTAGTGTGAACTTGAATGAAGAAAACTTGGAGAAATTGAAGTGTTTTAGAAGTCTTGGAGAGAACATGGCAGCTAATGGGACCGTGGAAGAGGACGTGAGTCGTAGGGTGGGTAAGGGTGCGAAGGTTCTGGAAGTACTGAAGAATGTGGAAAGAGAGATCGTTATCTGGGAGGGCAGAAATGGGTATGTTTGAAGATATGTTAGTCCCAACAATATCTAAGGATGCGAGGGTGTTGAAAAAGAAATGTATGAAGGCAGTTGTGTAGTGAGATGGTTCGAATTAGTAAGTAATTAAAGGGCCCGAGATTAGTGAGGTAATGAAAAGAGTGGTTTAGATAGCTGAAGTGTGTGTTTGCTGAAATGGTTCGGACATACGTAGAGAACGAGTAAGGAAACGTTAAGAAAGAGGAGAAATGTGTCAGAAGTGGAGGGAACAAGGAGAACCGAATTGGAGGTGAAGGATGGAGTGTGAAAGGCGTGCACGGGATAGATTGAATTGGAACGATGTTGTATGCAGGGCTCAACGTGCTGTCAGATAACTGAACCAGGGCATGTGAAGCAGCCGAGGTGAACCATGGAAAGGTGAATTTGAGAACTGAGTTCACTGGGTTCTCTTCCAGATGAAAACACACCTCACCCAACTGAAGACAACCATGGAAGAGAACTCAGTTCTGAAATTCTCTCATGAACTGAGCGTCATGAACAAAATGCCATCCTTAGATGTCATGGTGAATGGCAGCTCTGACGGCTACGTAACCTCCGGTCACAGGAAACCCAGAGACCTCGACCGATATTAACATGCAACAAACGAAATGTCCGTAGCGCCACACACAACACGGGAATCATCAACTCTCATGTTACAATGAGCATAATACAAGACGTGAGTCGTAGGGTGGGTAAGGGTGTAACTTTTACGTATAAACGCAGCGTGTTAAACAGATCCTAATCAACAACGGATACAAGAACTTCGACGAACAACAAAAATACTCGCGTACATACAAAAGACGTTCACTACGGCAGAAACTATAATCACTGCGACCAGATGTCAACATCATACAAGACAGACGAACGTGTTCTACGAGTCGTCGTCTCCAGAAACATCAACCACACAACACGAGACAATAAAGTCAACAGAAAAGAAAAAGATCCTCATCCTCTCCTTAGGGGATTTCAACTTTCACCATAGGGAATGGTTGAATTTCTCCCATACGGATGGTGGAGGGATTTAAGCCTCCATGTTCTCCATTCTCAATGATCTTGAGCAAATTAACGCCCACCCTACCTATATTCCTGACCCTTGTGACCACTCTCCTAATATTCTGGATCTGTTTTTCTCCTCTAATCCATCGCGCTGTGACTACACAATCTCGCCTCCAGTTGGTTCATCAGATTATCTGATTACACTCTCATAAATGTATCTATTTTAACGGCACCTTCCGCTCCTGCAACCCCTTCTAAACGTAAATATTGGCACCTCGATGAAGCTGAATGGAATGATTTAAGAAAATTCATTTCTGACTTTCCTTGGGTAAATTATTGTCTCATGTGGTTATGCTTCTGTCCCCGCCAAACGCATAGCAGAGATTATTGTTGCAGGAATGGAAGCATTTATCCCATCTTCCTCCAAGACGACCTGTTTTTCCAATCCATAGTTCAACTATTCCGGTTTTGAGGACATTCAGGTTAGGGATCAGTCATGTCAGGCTTGGGGAAAATTCTTCCTCCTATTTTGATTCAGCAAGGCTTCACCCACTTGGCGTGCGCCGTCATCTGTAGGTATTACTTTGGTTTCTGCTTCCGAGAGTTGGCTGCTTGTGTGCCTCCACCTTTAGCTAGACCACGCGGTAATCGCGAGGCTGCTGCGTCACATGATTACTCTGTATCCATTGGCAACTCAAGAGTGGGCCGTTTTGATAACTGTTTCTCTCTGTACACCTCGAAGTCATGTCTTTCCCAATAACTGTGACCTGGCACAATTTGAAAGATTTTTTCACTTCCTCTAAGATTCGTATTTTCAATTGTCTCATTTTTTCCCCGTACATTGACCTCTGTATATTTCAATAAGCCCCGGCCTTGATGCAGACTGTTTGTGTGTGACTGGAACCTCCAACGTTAAAAACAAACTACATATTACCAGGAAGGTTTAACACTGTCCTCACACGAGAGACAATTGTTACATCCACTAGGATACTACGCCGTGAACATGACGCACGACACCCAAACATCGCTGAAGCACATAACTGTAAAGGAAGAACAATACAAAATGTGCAGTCAGAGCACGGGCCAAGACAGGACACCACAGCTACACGCCCCAGCATCACGCTACAACCTATGAGCGCGGCGCAGTACATGCACGTCCGCCTACAGGTCTTACTTAACCTCACCCAACTACCTGCAATCATTGCCAGCTGTTCCACTGACCTCTCCACACGCTTCAAAAGATGATTTGATGGATTCAGATCGAAATGCTGAGCAACGCTTGGAGGCCTCTTACACAACCTCCCCTACCATGTAAAACTGATGTTAGAAAACTTGAGAAAATCAGAAAGAATCTGATAAAAAACAGTCAGTCATCCGATCTACTCACCAGAATATTTTTGCAGAATGAGCTACCAACACACACACACACACACACACACACACACACACACACACACACACACACACACACGTTTATGAACGAATGCTCCGGTATTCTTCCTTGAGAGGGTACTGGAGTTATTCCAGGACCCCATATTTTCCAGGGGATCCAGTAGCTCCCAAGCCTGCGCGCGCCACTACCAGCAGCGGCGAGATGATGAAACTCCTCTGGAGTGAGAACCTCGTATGGCCAGGCTGTTGTGCTGACGAACATACAAACCCTCGCTGAAGCTGATCTTCCACTCGCATTGCAACCCTCATGTAGGCCGAGTCTACTGACCCCTATATATATATATATATATATATATATATATATATATATATATATATATATATATATATATATATATATGAGGCTTTTGTACCAGAATCGTGGGTCGTCTTACCGTTACTGGACAAACAACAATAGGTGTGGTTCAGCATTATATGAACGTTAAGAAGGAATATGTCCGTCCACGGGTGGCGTGTGATCCTCCTCCTGCTGCTGCTGCCGCTCCACACTGCAGGAGTCACGACGCAAAGACCACCACAAGTGGTTGTTCTTCTTGTTGTGGAGGTGGAGTTAGTTGGCTGGGAGACACCCCCGCCATGCTGGCTGGTACTTCCTCCCCAGCAGTGAAGAGGGAGCGGGTACTCGCTTACTCCCTCCCCAACAGAGAGGAGGGAGCGGGTACTCACTTCCTCCACAGCAGAGAGGAGGGAGCGGGTACTCACTTACTCCCTCCCCAACAGAGAGGAGGGAGCGGGTCCACACTTACTCCCTCCCCAGCAGAGAGGAGGGAGCGGGTACTCACTTACTCCCTCCCCAGCAGAGAGGAGGGAGCGGGTACTCACTTACTCCCTCCCCAGCAGAGAGGAGGGAGCGGGTACTCACTTACTTCCTCCCCAGCAGAGAGGAGGGAGCGGGTACTCACTTACTCCCTTCCCAGCAGAGAGGAGGGAGCTGGTACTCACTTACTTCCTCCCCAGCAGAGAGGAGGGAGCGGGTACTCACTTACTCCCTCCCCAGCAGAGAGGAGGGAGCGGGTACTCACTTACTTCCTCCCCAGCAGAGAGGAGGGAGCGGGTACTCACTTACTCCCTTCCCAGCAGAGAGGAGGGAGCGGGTACTCACTTACTCCCTCCCCAGCAGAGAGGAGGGAGCGGGTACTCACTTCCTCCCCCTTGTTGTGAAAGGGATTTAAGATATGTTAAAGGGATCTGAAATACATAGGTGGCCTCCTGTACCGCTCATGGAAGGTTGTGGTTGTAAGTACAACACCACCACAGTTGACAGGTTGGTCCACCAGCAGGGACAACACGGTGCAGTAGGCGGAGGATGAAGGACATCACAGAACTGTAGGAGGGAGGAGAGTACAGCGCGGGAGTGAGTATAAGGAAGCGGTACTAGACCACGGACGAGGTGGACGCCTGTAGTCAGGGGAGTGATCTCGGACCTGGGATGGTGTTGATGAAGATGCTGGGGCGGTGGAGGGAGTGGACTGGGGATGCGACAGCAGTGGAAACATCTCGTGTGTGCAGGTGGGAGTGAAGTGGTGAGGCTGGCGTTGGTGGAACCGACTTTACCCCTGTCGCATACATGAAGTGAAGACGTGAGGAGCGCTTTTGTACGTGTGGCATTCCATGTGTCACTTTGAACACGGTGGAGGGCCACGGGTTGACGACGTGTGTGTGTGTGTGTGTGTGTGTGTGTGTGTGTGTGTGGACGATGGTGGGAGGACGTGAGCCACGTCGTTACACTGGGGAAAAATGACAACATGTAAATAACAACACGTCATTAACGTGAAGTATTTTTATAGCATTATTTTCCAAGAAGTGTTTAGACGAAGTGGTTGGAGGGAGAATGTAACATTTCATTTTATATATATATATATATATATATATATATATATATATATATATATATATATATATATATATATATATATATAAGTTAGTTTATGTTGTGTGGTTATAAAGGATGAGGTTATTGTGTTGTAGATCCTCGAGGCCCTGGGGGATAAGCTGGTCACAGTGCGCTTTGTTGTGGCTCTGGGCTTATGGTGCCGGCCCAGAAGCCAGCACCACCCACCACAGGTAGCCAGCCACGCTGGCACCCGCTCCACCAGTAGTGTGACGCTGCTAGGGCTCGACCAGGGGTGTGACGGTGCTGGGATCTGCCAGGAGTGTGACGGTGCTAGGGCTTCACCAGGGGTGTGACGATGCTGGGATCCGCCAGGAGTGTGACGGTGTTAGGGCTCTACCAGGGGTGTGACGGTGCTGGGATCCGCCAGGAGTGTGACGGTGCTAGGGCTCTACCAGGGGTGTGACGGTGCTGGGATCCGCCAGGAGTGTGACGGTGCTAGGGCTCTACCAGGGGTGTGACGATGCTGGGCTTCACCAGGGGTGTGACGGTGCTGGGATCCGCCAGGAGTGTGACGGTGCTAGGGCTCTACCAGGGGTGTGACGGTGCTGGGATCCGCCAGGGGTGTGACGTTGCTAGGGCGCCACTAGGAATGTGACGGTGTTGAGATCCGCCAGCAGTGTGACGGTGCTAGGTCTCCACCAGCAGTGTGACGGTGGTAGGTCTTCACCAGCAGTGTGACGGTGGTGGGGGTCCTACCAGCAGTGTGACGGTGTCAGAGCCTCACCGTTAATGTGACGGTGTTATGACCACAGCAGGAGTGGTTCATGACTCCCCTGGTCATTATATAAGAGTCAGTGATGGAGTGATTGTACTAACCTCTGGCCTCACGAGGTCTGCTGAGCCCCAGGGAGGCTGGGGGACACACATGGTAAACGTATGTATTGTGCGTCTGGTTTACGTGTCATGAAGCGGCATATATATGTTTGGTCTCATGGTGGCCAAACGCTTCACCTTGTGGACCAACGCTTCACCTTGCGGACCGACGCTTCACCTTGCGGACCTACGCTTCTCCTTGTGGACCGACGCTTCACCTTGCGGACCAACGCTTCACCTTGCGGACCTACGCTTCTCCTTGTGGACCGACGCTTCACCTTGCGGACCAACGCTTCACCTTGCGGACCGACGCTTCACCTTGCGGACCAACGCTTCACCTTGCGGACCTACGCTTCTCCTTGTGGACCGACGCTTCACCTTGCGTACCAGCGCTTCACCTTGTGGACCAACGCTTCACCTGGTGGACCTACGCTTCACCTTGCGGACCGACGCTTCACCTTGCGTACCAGCGCTTCACCTTGTGGACCAACGCTTCTTGTGGACCGACGCTTCACCTTGCGGACCAGCGCTTCACCTTGCGGACCGACGCTTCACCTTGCGGACCGACGCTTCACCTTGCGTATATTTCCTTGGTCTGCAGTTAGAGGTTGTTGAGAGGTCACCATAGCACGGTGTCGTGAAGCACTCGTCTCCCAGCTGTTAAAAGAACAGCATGGCGACCTAAGACTCATACATCGTGTGTGTGAGTTTGATGCCAGATTGTGATCCTGTGAGGTCGACACACACACACACACACACACACACACACACACACACACCTCCGTCAGTATGGTCGTTCAGAGGAGGAGGAGGAGCGGTCGTGTGCCAGAGCCACGGACGACAGTCGTGCGATGGTCGGACTTACGGATTGATTTGTCGCGTTTTGGGTCGTGTTGCTCAGGATTTGTCGTGGCGGATATTGTTATGAGGTTTTTTTTTTTTTTGATGTAACTCGAGGGTTCAGTGCTAGCCTTGCCAGTGTTGTAATACAGGAGGTGGTGGTGTAAGGCAGGAGTGGGGCGAGGTGTTGCTGGGTGTCGGGGGTCGTGGAAGTGTGCATCTAGAGGAAGGTATTTTCAACCTGGGCATTTTTGACAAAGGGTTCGTGATGCTAGCACGGTGCTAGGGCCCTTGAGCACGGCGTTACGACCCTTGAGCACGGCGTTACAACCCTTGAGCACGGCGTTACGACCCTTGAGCACGGCGTTACAACCCTTGAGCACGGCGTTACGACCCTTGAGCACGGCGTTACGACCCTTGAGCACGGAGTTAGTGCCCTTGAGCACGGCGTTACGACCCTTGAGCACGGCGTTACGACCCTTGAGCCCGGCGTTACAACCCTTGAGCACGGCGTTACGACCCTTGAGCACGGCGTTACGACCCTTGAGCCCGGCGTTACAACCCTTGAGCACGGCGTTACGACCCTTGAGCACGGCGTTACGACCCTTGAGCACGGCGTTACGACCCTTGAGCACGGAGTTAGTGCCCTTGAGCACGGCGTTACGACCCTTGAGCACGGCGTCAGTGCCCTTGAACACGGCGTTACGACCCTTGAGCACGGAGTCAGTGCCCTTGAGCACGGCGTTACGACCCTTGAGCACGGCGTTAGTGCCCTTGAGCACGGCGTTACGACCCTTGAGCACGGCGTTACGACCCTTGAGCACGGCGTTACGACCCTTGAGCACGGCGTTACGACCCTTGAGCACGGCGTTACGACCCTTGAGCACGGCGTTACGACCCTTGAGCACGGAGTTAGTGCCCTTGAGCACGGCGTTACGACCCTTGAGCACGGCGTTACGATCCTTGAGCACGGCGTTACGACCCTTGAGCACGGCGTTACGACCCTTGAGCACGGCGTTACGACCCTTGAGCCCGGCGTTACGACCCTTGAGCACGGCGTTACGATCCTTGAGCACGGCGTTACGACCCTTGAGCACGGCGTTACGATCCTTGAGCACGGCGTTACGACCCTTGAGCACGGCGTTACGACCCTTGAGCACGGCGTTACGATCCTTGAGCACGGAGTTAGTGCCCTTGAGCACGGCGTTACGACCCTTGAGCACGGCGTTACGACCCTTGAGCATGATGTTAGGGCCCTTGAGAGCGACGGCACGACCCTTGAGTGCAAGACATGAGAGGAGCACGACAGTACAGCTTATGGTTCGTCCGTGGTGATCCATCATCGTGGCACGATTCTCATGAGTTTGTGTACACCACAGTGGGTGACCACGAGAGAGAGTGACCAGTGCTGGTGCCTGGGTCCGTGTGTGATGTGGCCTCACTGAACTGGGTCAAGGTCAGGAAGGAGGAGGAGGAGGAGGGGCGAGATGGTCCTCCTGGCTGGGCGTCAGGCTGACATAAAGCCGTCAGCTGAGTGTCAGGGCTGACGTGCAGGCCTCCACCCGCTGACCCTGGCCAGGCCATGGTGTTCCCTGAGCTGGGGTGTCTATCCTGAACTGCCTTCATCCACACCTTACTCGCTGCTGCTGATGGTAACTGCTTCCGTCATATGTAGACAAATACATACAATATGTATATTTCTAATCTGTTTCCAGACATGTAGTGTACGTGTTCACCCTACCTGGCTTTTACACGTCCGGGAAAGATGATGTGTTGGTGTGATGCAGGTGACGTGTAGAGGGTCGTGTGATGCAGATGACGTGTGGAGGGTCGTGTGATGCAGATGACGTGTAGAGGGTCGTGTGATGCAGATGACGTGTAGAGGGTCGTGTGATGCAGATGTGTAGAGGATCGTGTGATGCAGATGACGTGTAGAGGGTCGTGTGATGCAGATGACGTGTAGAGGGTCGTGTGATGCAGATGACGTGTAGAGGGTCGTGTGATGCAGGTGACGTGTGGAGGGTCGTGTGATGCAGATGACGTGTAGAGGGTCGTGTGATGCAGATGACGTGTAGAGGGTCGTGTGATGCAGATGACGTGTAGACGGTCGCGTGAGTGGCTTGTGCCAGGGAGATGACTGTGGTCCCCAGTAGGTGTGAGGCCTCCAGACCCAGCTGTTGGAGGCGCCACGCCTCACCCTCACGTAACACGTGTGTGTGTGTGTGTGTGTGTGTGTGTGTGTGTGTGTGTGTGTGTGTGTGTGTGTGTGTGTGTGTGTGATTACTACCTTACAGTACGGGGAGGAAGATGTACACCCTGGGTGACCCATGTCTCATGCCTTCCCTATTGTACAACAGTTTTAACTAACGTGTTGTCAGTCTTCACAACATCATCACTTGGTTGGTCACCGTCCGTACAACACATGTACCATAACAACACTTTCTTTCCCCTTCATGTTTCTCGTTCAGCTTCACGTACGTCCTCTGGTTGTTCCCCTTCATGTTTCTCGTTCAGCTTCACGTACGTCCTCTGGTTGTTCCCCTTCATGTTTCTCGTTCAGCTTCACGTACGTCCTCTGGTTGTTCCCCTTCATGTTTCTCGTTCAGCTTCACGTACGTCCTCTGGTTGTACCATCTCTGCATCTTGCGAGGACGTGTTTACTGTGAGGAAGTGTTTACTGTCCTCCCCGTCAAACTGATGTAAGACTTCGTAGTTGTGATCAAGTCATCCCTTACTCTTCTCTCATCTGTGATGGATAAAGGTATAACCTCTAACCTCTCTTATTCAGTTGTCGTCATTCTGGCGCGATCTTTGTTGCCCTCACCTTTCGTAGTGACCAGCCGTCAGGGGCAAGTAAGATGGGTCAGTCAAGGTCATCTCGGTTGAAGGAGAAAAGTTAAGGGGAAGGGAAGTAGAACTCAGGGTTCCGCAGGTGGCTGTACCCTTGTCGATCCTCGCAGGTGATACTTTGTACATCTTTAACAGCCGTAACTAAACTGGAGAAGCAGCGTCCAGGTGTGGCCGGATGCAAGACGTGAACACACCTTGTTGAACATGTCCTTCGTCGTGAACTTGACTGTTCTTCTACGATTCACCAGCAGACAGACTATGTCCTTCACCATTCTTATGAATTGGATCTGTGTTGACAGGTAGACCCCACGTCCCTCTCATACACAGAATTACGAAGCTTAGTTTGTGTTTGATAGTATTTGTGTGAAGGCCTCGTCCTATACCCCCATCCTCAATGCTGTATGTTGTATCGAGCTGTA
Source organism: Panulirus ornatus (assembly GCF_036320965.1). Taxonomy (NCBI): domain Eukaryota; kingdom Metazoa; phylum Arthropoda; class Malacostraca; order Decapoda; family Palinuridae; genus Panulirus; species Panulirus ornatus. The sequence continues at coordinate 34,418,609 of NC_092232.1, forward strand.
TTTTGTCAGCCACGTAGCAGACTAACTTTGCAGTATGTCTTGGTCCCCTTGTGAGGTGAGGCAGTCCTCCTTGCTCCTCACTTCCCCCGTGACGTTCAGGTTGGAGTCCGCATCTTCCAGCAAGCCACTCCCGTGGGTCAAGATAAGCAGTGGTCCCACAGTAGATCCTTACGGTACGCCACTGGTGACCCCAGTGGTGAAGGGTTACCATTTGTGTGTGTTACGGGGGAGGGTGTTTTACACCCGTGTTGCTCCGTCCCCTAACCTTGGACATGTGTACCCTGTCTTTACTGTTATGTATATGTGTTTTGTGTGGACGTTTAATGTTTCATTGCCAGCATTCCATCCAGTTTTCTCTCTGTATCCATTGGTAACCATGCGCATGACCACAGCTCCAACGCATGACCCATGCGCATGACCACAGCTCCAACGCATGACCCATGCGCATGACCACAACTCCAACGCATGACCCATGCGCATGACCACAGCTCCAACGCATGACCCATGGTGTTCACTTCTCACATGGAGATGCAGGAACTGTCTATGAACCTCTCTAGCTAGTGTCAGTGGAGGACGTGTCTCTGGGGCAGCAAGTGTCGCCGAGGATAGTGTTGAGAGCCGTGCACGTGCACCTGGCTGTGGTACATTCACCCTGGCACGGGTCTTGCTCACGACACATATTTGCTAGGTCGAGCTGCTTTTTGAAGTTTGTCTGTTAAAAACCAATTGTTGGTCAAGTACTCTAACTTGCGATATTCTCTTCACAATGACGATTGAGTTGTTCAGGTTAGATTGGCAGGATGTATGGAAATCACATGGCTCAGGTCGAGAGATTATAAGTGTGTGGACAGAAACATTCCTTCTTGATTGCTAGCTTTCATGAAGGCTCCTGACGGATGTGGTTGTTGTCACGGTAGATATGATTGGGATGAAGGTTAGTCTCACAGTAGATGACGTTGGTTTACCGCGATGTTCATAAATGGATCTCAGAGTAAGAGTGTAACAGGTGGGGACCCGATGCAGCGGGTGTGAGCCAGCCAGGCCGCGTCACGTGGAAGCATGTACACTTGATGTTGTCCTGATGTTGTGATTCTCATGTGGTCAGGGGGAAGACAGAGCGAGTGTAGGGTCGTAGTGACATTCCCAACCATCCGGGACATTGTGATGGAAAATACGAAACTAAGAAACGAGATTCCAGTCAATTTTTACACAAGACATCTCTGGAGAGGGACGGTGTTGACACCAACGTGTGTAGCCTCTGGTCACACCTTCACTGATCACCAAACCTACCGAGACGTTGGGGTAACTGTAGGACGGTGGGTGGAAGAGCCGTCCACTGTGCGAGACCAGAGCGGCCATGATTCCCTCCAGTGTACTTTCTTCTTCCCCCGACCAGGATGTAGGTAGGGATGGACGTCGCCCACATAGTGTAGCGCCTTGTTAACATGAGCAGCCTCGCTGGCAGCGCCTCGCTACGTGATAAGTCTGTGTTCACATCGAGGTCACAGGTGTCAGTCTGGACACACGGATCATGGCGATGCGCTCGGCTTATTAATTTGTTCACAGAAGTAATTTTATCCCGCTGTTGTGGACATACAGTAGAGAACCCGTAGTCGAAACCTGGGAGGCCACTTTGCCACATGTATAGTGAGAATGACCCAGTGTAAACATCTGGGGTATCAGGGTTTTCAGTGTAGTGTCAGCAGGTGTTGGAGATGTGTGAAGTCATGAAGGAGGTGGGCCAGTGCAGCAGGGAGAGGGTGGCAGGAGCCTGGCGAGTACAGCGGGGAGAGGATGGCAGGAGCCAGGCACTGGCGGACGTGGAAGCCTCAGGCCGGGCATGGCAGGTTGGACGGGTAATGGAAGGTATCGTTGAAGGCCGTCCCACACACAGGTGTACGGACAGGTGAGGGTCGTGACGTTGTGTACAGGTAAGTTCCATGACGGTCCACGATCCCCATCCCTCCCGCTGGGTCAGGTGTGTCTCGTGGTGATGTAGATCCTTCCCCGTCCCATCTCTGACCACTGTATGTAAGGTCCAGCTGATTGTCACGGAGACCACGACGAAAACAGCCGTTGTAAGACTCGTTGTCGTGGTTCCTGTGGTGGGGAAGTCGTGTTCACCCGCCTTGCCTGGTGTGGCACTCCTGTGGTGGATCTCTCCTGCCACAGAGAGAGAGAGAGAGAGAGAGAGAGAGAGAGAGAGAGAGGGGGGGGGGGGCCGCCTCCCACAAACCGGCAGCTGAATTGAAATATCTGACGTAAGAAATTTTTTTTATTTATGTTAGCTGAGACGGCACGGGTAGTTGAGGCCCTAATCAAGGCCATCACATTAACAATATATATATATATATATATATATATATATATATATATATATATATATATATATATATATATATATATATTATATTATTTTTTTTTTTTTTTTTTTTGCTTTGTCGCTGTCTCCCGCGTTTGCGAGGTAGCGCAAGGAAACAGACGAAAGAAATGGCCCAACCCACCCCCATACACATGTATATACATACGTCCACACACGCAAATATACATACCTACACAGCTTTCCATGGTTTACCCCAGACGCTTCACATGCCTTGATTCAATCCACTGACAGCACGTCAACCCCGGTATACCACATCGCTCCAATTCACTCTATTCCTTGCCCTCCTTTCACCCTCCTGCATGTTCAGGCCCCGATCACACAAAATCTTTTTCACTCCATCTTTCCACCTCCAATTTGGTCTCCCTCTTCTCCTCGTTCCCTCCACCTCCGACACATATATCCTCTTGGTCAATCTTTCCTCACTCATTCTCTCCATGTGCCCAAACCATTTCAAAACACCCTCTTCTGCTCTCTCAACCACGCTCTTTTTATTTCCACACATCTCTCTTACCCTTACGTTACTTACTCGATCAAACCACCTCACACCACACATTGTCCTCAAACATCTCATTTCCAGCACATCCATCCTCCTGCGCACAACTCTATCCATAGCCCACGCCTCGCAACCATACAACATTGTTGGAACCACTATTGCTTCAAACATACCCATTTTTGCTTTCCGAGATAATGTTCTCGACTTCCACACATTCTTCAAGGCTCCCAGAATTTTCGCCCCCCTCCCCCACCCTATGATCCACTTCCGCTTCCATGGTTCCATCCGCTGCCAGATCCACTCCCAGATATCTAAAACACTTCACTTCCTCCAGTTTTTCTCCATTCAAACTCACCTCCCAATTGACTTGACCCTCAACCCTACTGTACCTAATAACCTTGCTCTTATTCACATTTACTCTTAACTTTCTTCTTTCACACACTTTACCAAACTCAGTCACCAGCTTCTGCAGTTTCTCACATGAATCAGCCACCAGCGCTGTATCATCAGCGAACAACAACTGACTCACTTCCCAAGCTCTCTCATCCCCAACAGACTTCATACTTGCCCCTCTTTCCAAAACTCTTGCATTCACCTCCCTAACAACCCCATCCATAAACAAATTAAACAACCATGGAGACATCACACACCCCTGCCGTAAACCTACATTCACTGAGAACCAATCACTTTCCTCTCTTCCTACACGTACACATGCCTTACATCCTCGATAAAAACTTTTCACTGCTTCTAACAACTTTCCTCCCACACCATATATTCTTAATACCTTCCACAGAGCATCTCTATCAACTCTATCATATGCCTTCTCCAGATCCATAAATGCTACATACAAATCCATTTGCTTTTCTAAGTATTTCTCACGTACATTCTTCAAAGCAAACACCTGATCCACACATCCTCTACCACTTCTGAAACCACACTGCTCTTCCCCAATCTGATGCTCTGTACATGCCTTCACCCTCTCAATCAATACCCTCCTATATAATTTACCAGGAATACTCAACAAACTTATACCTCTGTAATTTGAGCACTCACTCTTATCCCCTTTGCCTTTGTACAATGGCACTATGCACGAATTCCGCCAATCCTCAGGCACCTCACCATGAGTCATACATACATTAAATAACCTTACCAACCAGTCAACAATACAGTCACCCCCTTTTTTAATAAATTCCACTGCAATACCATCCAAACTTGCTGCCTTGCCGGCTTTCATATATATATAATATATAATATATATAATATATATTTTTTATACTATTTGCTATTTCCCGCATTAGCGGGAAATAGCAAAGGTTTGTTGAATGTGTTTGATGATAGAGTGGCAGATATAGGGTGTTTTGGTCGAGGTGGTGTGCAAAGTGAGAGGGTTAGGGAAAATGATTTGGTAAACTGAGAAGAGGTAGTAAAAGCTTTGCGGAAGATGAAAGCCGGCAAGCCAGCAGGTTTGGATGGCATTGCAGTGGAATTTATTAAAAAAGGGGGTGACTGTATTGTTGACTGGTTGGTAAGGTTATTTAATGTATGTATGACTCATGGTGAGGTGCCTGAGGATTGGCGGAATTCGTGCATAGTGCCATTGTACAAAGGCAAAGGGGATAAGAGTGAGTGCTCAAATTACAGAGGTATAAGTTTGTTGAGTATTCCTGGTAAATTATATAGGAGGGTATTGATTGAGAGGGTGAAGGCATGTACAGAGCATCAGATTGGGGAAGAGCAGTGTGGTTTCAGAAGTGGTAGAGGATGTGTGGATCAGGTGTTTGCTTTGAAGAATGTATGTGAGAAATACTTAGAAAAGCAAATGGATTTGTATGTAGCATTTATGGATCTGGAGAAGGCATATGATAGAGTTGATAGAGATGCTCTGTGGAAGGTATTAAGAATATATGGTGTGGGAGGAAAGTTGTTAGAAGCAGTGAAAAGTTTTTATCGAGGATGTAAGGCATGTGTACGTGTAGGAAGAGAGGAAAGTGATTGGTTCTCAGTGAATGTAGGTTTGCGGCAGGGGTGTGTGATGTCTCCATGGTTGTTTAATTTGTTTATGGATGGGGTTGTTAGGGAGGTGAATGCAAGAGTTTTGGAAAGAGGGGCAAGTATGAAGTCTGTTGGGGATGAGAGAGCTTGGGAAGTGAGTCAGTTGTTGTTCGCTGATGACACAGCGCTGGTGGCTGATTCATGTGAGAAACTGCAGAAGCTGGTGACTGAGTTTGGTAAAGTGTGTGAAAGAAGAAAGTTAAGAGTAAATGTGAATAAGAGCAAGGTTATTAGGTACAGTAGGGTTGAGGGTCAAGTCAATTGGGAGGTGAGTTTGAATGGAGAAAAACTGGAGGAAGTGAAGTGTTTTAGATATCTGGGAGTGGATCTGGCAGCGGATGGAACCATGGAAGCGGAAGTGGATCATAGGGTGGGGGAGGGGGCGAAAATTCTGGGGGCCTTGAAGAATGTGTGGAAGTCGAGAACATTATCTCGGAAAGCAAAAATGGGTATGTTTGAAGGAATAGTGGTTCCAACAATGTTGTATGGTTGCGAGGCGTGGGCTATGGATAGAGTTGTGCGCAGGAGGATGGATGTGCTGGAAATGAGATGTTTGAGGATAATGTGTGGTGTGAGATGGTTTGATCGAGTGAGTAATGTAAGGGTAAGAGAGATGTGTGGAAATAAAAAGAGCGTGGTTGAGAGAGCAGAAGAGGGTGTCTTGAAGTGGTTTGGGCACATGGAGAGGATGAGTGAGGAAAGATTGACCAAGAGGATATATGTGTCGGAGGTGGAGGGAACAAGGAGAAGAGGGAGACCAAATTGGAGGTGGAAAGATGGAGTGAAAAAGATTTTGTGTGATCGGGGCCTGAACATGCAGGAGGGTGAAAGGAGGGCAAGGAATAGAGTGAATTGGAGCGATGTGGTATACCGGGGCTAACGTGCTGTCAGTGGATTGAATCAAGGCATGTGAAGCGTCTGGGGTAAACCATGGAAAGCTGTGTAGGTATGTATATCTGCGTGTGTGGACGTATGTATATACATGTGTATGGGGGGGGGGGGTTTGGCCATTTCTTTCGTCTGTTTCCTTGCGCTACCTCGCAAACGCGGGAGACAGCGACAAAGTATAAAAAATATATATATATATATATATATATATATATATATATATATATATATATATATATATATATATATATATATATATATATATATATATATATATATATATATGCCCTAGCCTGAGCTAGGTACTCATTTTATCGATCAACCCCTAAGGGTGGATGAACAGCTGGGTTGAATGTGGACCGATTGCAGCAACCAGGATTCGAACCTCTGCGCTCGACCCCGGGCGGCCAGTGGGTGTGTCACGGTCAGGACCGCTGACCGCCACACCAGCCTTCATGATTCATTATATTTTTTATTTGTAATCTCAAAATGTTTTTAGTGTTCACCAACAGTTGATGTGGTAGTGGGATACAGTAGTGAGGAACAGAGCTGGAAGTGTTACTTACGTATTGGGTTATCCAGTGTACCACTATCATAAGCTGTGACCTGTATCTGCTTTGGCCACTTAGGAAGCGAGGTGTTAGATGCGGATGATGTCCCTCTGTCTATCAGGTCAGCCACTGGATAGGATTTTTATCTATCGATGTTCAGAAAGAACTTGTGCTGAAGTTAGGGGTTAATGGAGTGCGCTTACTGAAGCTTATACTTCAGTTGGGACTTCACTGTGAGAACGTTGAGTGTACACAGCGAGTCTGGCGGAGGTGGGTGCAACTCTCTCTCTCTCTCTCTCTCTCTCTCTCTCTCTCTCTCTCTCTCTCTCTCTCTCTCTCTCTCTCTCTCTCGTATATACACAAAGGTTTTCAGTTGTCCAGACAGCAGCGTTCTCTTTCCTTTTCTCTGTATTGGTACAACATTTGTGTCGGATCTTAAGTTGTCAAATACTTGTGGTTTTGACTCCCTGACACTCTTTGTGTGTGTGTGTGTGTGTGTGTGTGTGTGTGTGTGTGTGTGTGTGTGTGTGTGTGTGTGTGTGTGTGTGTAGCAGATGCCTCCTTACTGCTCCCTGAAGCAGTATTGTGGATCGTCCAGGGAAGCAAAGTTGTTCAGGTGATGAAGACTTCACCTCAGGTGTACGGCCGGGCCTCGTACACCCGAGGATAGAGATGTTGACACACACACACACGACCCTCCCTCATCATCATCATCATCATCATCATCATCATCATCATCATGCCAGTAACACACACACACGACCCTCCCTCATCATCATCATCATCATCATCATCATCATCATCATCATCATCATGCCAGTAACACACACACACGACCCTCCCTCATCATCATCATCATCATCATCATCATCATCATCATGCCAGTAACACACACACACGACCCTCCCTCATCATCATCATCATCATCATCATCATCATCATCATCATCATGCCAGTAACACACACACACGACCCTCCCTCATCATCATCATCATCATCATCATCATCATCATCATCATCATGCCAGTAACACACACACGACCCTCCCTCATCATCATCATCATCATGCCAGTAACACGTAACAGTAATGAACCTGGCTCAGCCACACGTAACGTAACTGGCTGGGGAGCTTAGTAACGTGTGCACGGAGGCTGCACATAACAGGTTGGGTGAGTAACAAGATTACAGGTGTCGCTGTGCAGTGTGAGGTGTTGCCTCCTGTGGCTGTCGTGAGGTACCGTACCGTACTCCTGCAGCAGGTATGAGGTACATTACTCCTGCACTAGGTGTGAGGTACATTACTCCTGCACTAGGTGTGAGGTACATGACTCCTGCAGCAGGTGTGAGGTACATGACTCCTGCAGCAGGTGTGAGGTACATGACTCCTGCAGCAGGTGTGAGGTACATTACTCCTGCAGCAGGTGTGAGGTACCATCCACAAGCAGCAGACGGAAGATGTTTTGCTCCAGCAGTAGGTGTGAGGCACCTCCCTCCTGCAGAAGGTATGAGGCATCTTACTTCTGCAGAAGGTATGAGGCATCTTACTTCTGCAGAAGGTATGAGGCACCTTCCTCCTGCAGAAGGTATGAGGCAACTTCCACCTGCAGAAGGTATAAGACACCTTCCTCCTGCAGAAGGTATGAGACACCTTCCTCCTGCAGAAGGTATGAGACACCTTCCTCCTGCAGAAGGTATGAGACACCTTCCTCCTGCATAAGGTATGAGGCACCTTCCACCTGCAGAAGGTAGGAGGCACATTCCACCTGCAGAAGGTATGAGACACCTTCCTCCTGCAGAAGGTATGAGACACCTTCCTCCTTCAGTAGGTGTGAGGCACCTTACTCATGCAGAAGGTATGAGAAACCTTCCTCCTGCAGAAAGTATGAGGCACCTTACTTCTGCTGAAGGTATGAGGCACCTTCCTCCTGCAGGAGGTATAAGGCACCTTCCTCCTGCAAAAGGTATGAGGCACCTTCCACCTGCAGAAGGTAGGAGGCACATTCCACCTACAGTAGGTATGAGGCACCTTACTTCTACAGAAGGTATGAGGCACCTTCCTCCTGCAGAAGGTATGAGGCAACTTCCACCTGCAGAAGGTATGAGACACCTTCCTCCTGCAGAAGGTATGAGGCACCTTCCTCCTGCAGAAGGTATGAGACACCTTCCTCCTGCAGAAGGTATGAGACACCTTCCTCCTTCAGTAGGTGTGAGGCACCTTACTCCTGCAGTAGGTGTGAGGCACCTTCCTCATGCAGTAGGTGTGAGGCACCTTCCTCATGCAGTAGGTGTGAGGCACCTTCCTCATGCAGAAGGTGTGAGGCACCTTCCTCCTGCAGAAGGTATGAGGCAACTTCCACCTGCAGAAGGTATGAGACACCTTCCTCCTGCAGGAGGTATGAGGCACCTTCCTCCTGCAGAAGGTATGAGGCAACTTCCACCTGCAGAAGGTATGAGACACCTTCCTCCTGCAGAAGGTATGAGGCACCTTCCTCCTGCAGAAGGTATGAGACACCTTCCTCCTGCAGAAGGTATGAAGCACCTTCCTCCTGCAGAAGGTATGAGGCAACTTCCACCTGCAGAAGGTATGAGACACCTTCCTCCTGCAGAAGGTATGAGGCACCTTCCTCCTGCAGAAGGTATGAGGCAACTTCCACCTGCAGAAGGTATGAGACACCTTCCTCCTGCAGAAGGTATGAGGCACCTTCCTCCTGCAGAAGGTATGAGGCAACTTCCACCTGCAGAAGGTATGAGACACCTTCCTCCTGCAGAAGGTATGAGGCACACCTTCCTCCTGCAGAAGGTATAAGGCACCTTCCTCCTGCATAAGGTATGAGGCACCTTCCTCATGCAGAAGGTATAAGGCACCTTCCTCCTGCATAAGGTATGGAGCACCTTCCTCCTACAGAAAGTATGAAGCACTTTCCACCCGCAGAAGGTATGAGGTACATTCCACCTGCAGAAGGTTATTAGGCACTTCTGCTGAAGGTATGAGGCACCTTCCTCCTGCAGAAGGTATGAGGCACCTTCCTCCTGCAGAAGGTATGAGGCACCTTCCTCCTGCAGAAGGTATGAGGCAACTTACTCCTGCAGTAGGTAGGTGTGAGGCATCTTCCTGCAGAAGGTATGAGGCACCTTCCTCCTGCAGAAGGTATGAGGCAACTTACTCCTGCAGTAGGTAGGTGTGAGGCATCTTCCTGCAGAAGGTATGAGGCACCTTCCTCCTGCAGAAGGTATGAGGCACCTTACTCCTGCAGTAGGTATGAGGCATCTTCCTGCAGAAGGTATGAGGCACCTTCCTGCAGTAGGTGTGAGGCACCTTACTCCTGCAGTGGGTGTTAGGCACCGTTCTCCTGCCGCAGTTGGCTCCGGAGGGCGTGCGTGCTACGCTCCCCTCCCACTGTGCACACCATGAACCGCTCGTTAAGGCATCAGCAGACCCTGGTTGTTGCCTCCTCCTGCATGTATTGTATTTCATGACGTTGAATTAGAATGGCTTCAGCCATGAATACTTACAATATTTAGTGTGTGAAATTCTAGGTAGCTTTCCTAAAACTTTTCCTGGAATGTAATGTACTATATATATATATATATATATATATATATATATATATATATATATATATATATATATATACATATTTATATATAAATATATACATATTTATGGATCTGGAGAAGGCATATGATAGAGTTGATAGAGATGCTCTGTGGAAGGTATTAAGAATATATGGTGTGGGAGGAAAGTTGTTAGAAGCAGTGAAAAGTTTTTATCGAGGATGTAAGGCATGTGTACGTGTAGGAAGAGAGGAAAGTGATTTGTTCTCAGTGAATGTAGGTTTGCGGCAGGGGTGTGTGATGTCTCCATGGTTGTTTAATTTGTTTATGGATGGGGTTGTTAGGGAGGTGAATGCAAGAGTTTTGGAAAGAGGGGCAA
>NC_092232.1:34433909-34536409 GCF_036320965.1 Panulirus ornatus
TTTTAGGCAACGAGCTCCTGTGTCCGCTGTAGCTAACAGTGCGGTCAAAACAGTTACTATATGGCGTGTATCATGGGCTATAGGGAGTGAGTATGATGGTAGATCAACATGGTAATGGAGTTCATATTATATCGAGTGTTGTTGAGATTAGAGTGACGTGGGACCACCACCGCAGCGGCGGCGGTCCTCCACTGTAACGCATGCACGCGCGGCTCCTGGCGGTATGTGGCAACCGGCTTGTGTCGCCGGGCAACGTGGGCTCCACCAGAGTCGACCGTCAGTTACTGCTTTATCGTGGAAGTGTGTGCACGTACGGGAGGCCGCTCTCGCTCACCGGAGTGTGGTGCGATCTAGTTAGTCCTGCAGGGATTAGCTACGATGAATGTATGAAGATCATCTCCAGGCTGAGTTGGAGGTGACGTCAACACTCCTGACTGTTTACTGCCCCTCCCCGCGACAATAACTTCAACGAAAACGAAAATCTGTCAAAAAAAGGAAAAGATAATCTGCTCAGGATTTTGAGAGCTTTAAAAAAAAAAAGAAAGATACAGGGGTGAGGTGCGTTGTGTCAAAGTCGGAGATTCCTGGTTGACGTGTGCCTGCCTGGTGTCCACACCCACCATGGGCAGTTACGGCATGATTATCAACACCCCAGGTGAGTCACAAACAGGTGTTGTAGGGAAGGGAACGTTGCTGCTTCATTGTTATTGGCCTTTATAACATGCACAGGTCGTTAAGTGTAAAACTGTGTGATGAAAGAGATATTGGCTGTTGAAAGCGTTGCGGGACTGGAGTGAGCACGCACACAAGCTAGTGCTTTTCTATTATTCTATTTTATAATTTTCTTATATGTTAGAATAAATAATGTCAGGTTCTTTTGAGCCAGTAAGGGGTAGGGTGCAATTTGGTTGGTGTAATTAGGATTTTGTGGGTATAGGGGAGAAGCGAGACTTGATAATATAGAGATCACATCAAGATATATTGGCAGTCGTGATGTTAACTTCTGTGAGGAGGTAGTGCAGCCAGTCACCCCGAGGGTGTGTTGTTGTTACAGGAGGGGAGGGAGCAGTATGTTTGAGTCATGGCTGGTGTGTGTGTGTGCCCGTCCCGGGTTATAGTCATGTCTCAGTTGCTCTAATGTTGACCATTTCCACACTGCAGACAAGGGTTCCCTTTCTGATGATGACCTTGACCACACTTGATTTTGGACGATTAAGATAATCCCCTCCAGTAATTACGTGGAAGGTCAGGGTGGAACACATGGACTGCTTAATCTTTCGTAGGAAGAAATTAAGTTTGTTTAATCATGACATGGTTGTAGAAGAATGTATTTGATTATGATGTGGTTGTAGAAGAATGTATTTAATCATGATGTGGTTGTAGAAGAATGTATTTAATCATGATGTGGTTGTAGAAGAATGTATTTAATCATGATGTTATTGTAGAAGTATGTTGTGCTTAGTGAATATTTCGATACCATCCAGAAACGAAATATAATTTGTATTTTGTTTGAGGGTTTGTTAGTATTTGATTTTGTGTGTGTGTGATAAAAATCTGATATGAGAAATGTTTGTCACGTAGCAGAGATGAAGGAAATGTGTTCAGTGTTCTGAATAATGTAACGTGTGTTGTCACCACAGATTCATCCACGCTGGGTAGAATCGCTGTTGTAAGGTGATGTTCGTCCTTTTTATTTTTTTTTCTTATGTTTCGTAATGTCAGATGGCAGGAGAGCGGTTGGTTCATCTTGAGAATGATGGTAGAAGTTTTGCTAGAACCAGTTTTACCTCTTTTGCCTTATTTTTTTACGGGAAGTTGCACTGTTTATAGATGGCATTGTTGTCCCCATCTGTCTGTAAAGAGGACCTCCACACACGCTGGACATACCATCCGTTCACCAGTATATAGTGTGGCGTCAGCGAGCAGAGGAACGTATTGTCGACATACCGAATTCGTCCTTCATATAAGAACAAGACTATAATGTCATGGATCTTTGAAGAGAATATTGTGTGTGGCTGAAGCCTTTCGAAAGAGAAATCGTCAATTATCACTTTTGTAGCTTTTAAAAGTTTCGCTTTATTATTTTGCACTGAATGTAAAGAAGGATGTGTTAGTCTACTGTGACTCGGGGAGAATAATAGGCCCCTTTCAGTACGACTGGTCGACTTCAGATGATACGACCCTTGTGCACAGTGGTACGACCCATGGTTGTGATGACCTTACCATTAACACGACGGTCTTAGTGCACCTCTAGAGTATCTGACTGGCATGCTCCAGCACAATGTGGATGAGCATGTGACTGGTATGCTCCAGCACCCTGTGGATGACTGCGTGACTGGCATGGTCCAGCACCCTGTGGATGACCACGTGACTGGTATGCTCCAGCACCCTGTGGATGACTGCGTGACTGGTATGCTCCAGCACCCTGTAGATGACCACGTGACTGGTATGCTCCAGCACCCTGTGGATGACTGCGTGACTGGTATGCTCCAGCACCCTGTGGATGACCACGAGACTAGCATGTTCCAGCACCCTGTGGATGAGCACATGACTGGCATGCTCCAGCACCCTGTGGATGACCACGTGACGCATGCTCCAGCACCCTTTGGATGACCACGTGACCGTCATGCTCCAGCACCCTGTGGATGACCACGTGACTGGCATGCTCCAGCAGGTTGTGGATGACTTCGTGACTCGCATGCTCCAGCACCCTGTGGATTGACCGTGTGACTGGCATGCTCCAGCACCCTGTGGATGAACACGTGACTGGCATGCTCCAGCACCCTGTGGATGACCACGTGACTGGCATGCTCCAGCAGCCTGTGGATGACCACGTGAGTGGCATGCTCCAGCACCCTGTGGATGACCGCGTGACTGGCATGCTCCAGCACCCTGTGGATGAGCAGACTGGCATGCTCCAGCAGCCTGTGGATGAGCACGTGACTGGCATGCTCCAGCACCCTGTGGATGAGCACGTGACTGGCATGCTCCAGCACCCTGTGGATGAGCAGACTGGCATGCTCCAGCACCCTGTGGATGAGCACGTGACTGGCATGCTCAAGCACCCTATGGATGACCACGTGACTGGCATGCTCCACCACCCTGTGGATGACCACGTGACTGGCATGCTCCGGCACCCTGTGGATGACCACGTGACTGGCTTGTTCCGGCACCCTGTGGATGACTACGTGAGTGGCATGCTCAAGTACCCTATGGATGAGCACGTGACTGGCATGCTCCAGCACCCTGTGGATGACCGTGTGACTGGCATGCTCCAGCACCCTGTGGGTGACCGCGTGACTGGCATGCTCCAGCACCCTGTGGATGAGCAGACTGGCATGCTCCAGCACCCTGTGGATGAGCACGTGACTGGCATGCTCCAGCACCCTGTGGATGAGCACGTGACTGGCATGCTCCAGCGCCCTGTGGATGAGCACGTGACTGGCATGCTCCAGCACCCTGTGGATGAGCACGTGACTGGCATGCTCCAGCACCCTGTGGATGAGCACGTGACTGGCATGCTCCAGCACCCTATGGATGAGCACGTGACTGGCATGCTCCAGCACCCTGTGGATGAGCACGTGACTGGCATGCTCCAGCACCCTGTGGATGAGCACGTGACTGGCATGCTCCAGCACCCTGTGGATGACCGCGTGAGTGGCATGCTCCAGCACCCTATGGATGAGCACGTGACTGGCATGCTCCAGCACCCTGTGGATGACCGCGTGAGTGGCATGCTCCAGCTCCCTATGGATGAGCACGTGACTGGCATGCTCCAGCAGCCTGTGGATGACCACGTGACTGGCATGCTCCAGCAGCCTGTGGATGACCACGTGACTGGCATGCTCCAGCAGGTTGTGGACGAGGTCGAGCATTTCCCAGTAGATGGGAAAGGTCAGTTATTTCCCTGTCAGTAGCACGGTACTTAACAGATAACTGGACAGTTAAAGAGTTATCATGACGAAAAGAGGAGTTGATACGTTACCCTCGTGAGCACGACCTTGGGTCATGACTGCATGACCTTTGACCTGACCCAGAAGGGTGATGTCGGAGGTCACGCCGCCATCAGACGCAAGGATCGCGTGCATGCTCGTGGGGTTAGAATGCACCTGGTGTTGTAGTGGGGAAATACAGATTACAAATTTTGGAATCGTTTCTTGTAAGTAGACCCAGGGGGAAATTATCGTCAGATTATCAGGGAAATATAATTACCACAATGCATGCCACCTTGGTTATATCTGGGAGGTTGTAGATCAATAAAATCACAAGTTTGATAGTTTATTTGAGAGGGGAAAGAACTGGTGTATTCGTTGTGGGTGAGGAGTTGTGATGGAGACAGGGAGCTAGAGGACGAAGCCACGACTGACAGACGAGATGGCTCGGTATCCGGCCTCTCTGACTCAACTCATTTTCCCTCACTGTTGTTGATGAATAGGCGTACTGACGCATGTGTGTGATGTGTGTTGTTGTTCGTCTCGTGCGTATGTCAGGGTGTGATTATCGTACTGTTGATGAGGCGTACTGACGCGCGTGTGTGATGGTGTGGTGGTTGTCCGTCTCGTGCGTATGTCAGGGTATGTGACTGTCGTACTGCACGGGGGAGGGAGGGTTGTACGCGTGCGTGCGTGCGCGCACATCTCGTGAACATCACTTTCCATATAAATATCTGTGTCGTCGATCATCGTACTCCCGTCATCCACCGTGTTGCACTACAAAAGTAACACCCGACATTTCATTCTACCAACTGACTTGCTTAAACTTTACTACGTAGTGTTGCCTGGGTGTTCTGTCCCAGCTGTCTATATACCAAGACGTCTTCACTGTTGCCAACATCAAACTGGTTTAAAGAGACTCAAGGTGAGCAGGTACTTTTTTCTTCTTCCGTGTTAACCGTTATTTTTGCGCATATATACATTTTATATATATATATATATATATATATATATATATATATATATATATATATATATATATATATATACGAATAAAGTCCATATGAACGCGCACCTTCATAGAACATACAAACTTCCAACTGCCAGGGTCGAACCCGGGACCCCTGTGCCACAGGCGGGAATGCTACCGCTAGGCTTTATTCGTATTCATATACCTCCGCGTTGCAAAGTTAGGTTCGGTAAAATGCTATCTGCTGGCTGTGTGCGCCTGTTGGGAAATAACCGGTGTAGACCCCGTTGCTCACCAATGTAAGACGAACGGTATTCGAGTACATAGTATTCGAATAGTTATTTTGTATTAGCCAAGCCCATAGCCTAGCGGTAGCATTTCCGCCTCTTGCACAAGGGTCCCGGGTTCGATCCTGACTGTTGGAAGTTTGTATGTTGTATATATATATATATATATATATATATATATATATATATATATATTGTGTGTGTTACCGGATTCCTCCTGTACGAGGTTATCCCTGCAGTTAGACCATGGCATGGCCAGTGTGTGCATCATGGCCAGTTCACGAGAGCGCAGTCTTCCAAGCGACTCAGTGTAGCGCAGCCTTGGCGTTGCAGGAGACTGAACACAAAGGAGTCTGAGAAACACCGGAACCATTTCATGAGCTCCAGGGGAAGTGATGTTTATAAATCCATTTATTTATTTATTATTTCGACCAGACCCTCTTTACACTGGTCCCTTGGACCCTTTTTTCCTCCTAGTGATTTGCGCAGCTCCAAGGCTGCGTTGCACACAGTAGCAGGACGAGGATGGACACCTTTGAAGCGAGAACTGTTTTGATGGATCGTCGTCTGCTTCGCCAAAGATGACTTTTCACTCGTGATTTAACCACGAGCAGGCGGAGTTCCGGTAATATATTTATCTATCTATCTATCCATCTATCTATCTGTCTATCTATCTATCTATCTATCTATCTATCTATCTATCTATCTATATATATATATATATATATATATATATATATATATATATATATATATATATATATATATATATAGTATTTATTACGAGATTTTGTCAAAAGGCATGGCGGGACGTTCACCTCTCAAGAAAATCTAGACGAATAAAGAACGAGCCTGTGTGAGATGGAGAGAGAGAGAGAGAGAGAGAGAGAGAGAGAGAGAGAGAGAGAGAGAGAGAGAGAGAGAGAGAGAGAGAGGTGGATACAGATAACATATCTGATGGTTTGTGAGGAGAGTATGTACTGGGAATGATAAGGAATGACGAGATAAGCTGTAGATTAGACTTCACATCGTAGCAATGCGTGTGTCTGTCATGCATGGCGAGTGTGGTGGGACTCAGATAGTGGGCTTCACTTTGTACGGGTTATTATATTGTGTCGTCCTCATACGTCGTAATCCAGCGTGTTGACGCTTGGAGTAGTGTTGTTGAATAGGTATCAGTAGAATTTATTGCAGTAATGTAGGGACTCTTCCAAGTTCACTGTAGATGTAGTAATTACTCGCTAGTGGGTGAGACAGACGAAGGTGAGGTGCGGAGCGGGTGAGATAGACGAAGGTGAGGTGCGGAGCGGGCGAGACAGACGAAGGTGAGGTGCGGAGCGGGTGAGACAGACGAAGGTGAGGTGCGGAGCGGGTGAGATAGACGAAGGTGAGGTGCGGAGCGGGTGAGATAGACGAAGGTGAGGTGCGGAGCGGGAGAGACAGACGATGGTGAGGTGCGGAGCGGGTGAGACAGACGATGGTGAGGTGCGGAGCGGGTGAGACAGACGATGGTGAGGTGTGGAGGAGCGGGTGAGACAGACGATGGTGAGGTGTGGAGGAGCGGGTGAGACAGACGATGGTGAGGTGTGGAGGAGCGGGTGAGACAGACGATGGTGAGGTGTGGAGGAGCGGGAGAGACAGACGAAGGTGAGGTGCGGAGCGGGAGAGACAGACGATGGTGAGGTGCGGAGCGGGTGAGACAGACGATGGTGAGGTGTGGAGGAGCGGGTGAGACAGACGATGGTGAGGTGCGGAGTGGGTGAGGTGGTGGGTGTTGGAGGTAGCATTGTGTGGTTGGCTACGTCCGCCTGGCCACCTCGGCTGGAACGCAGGTGTGGTGGTGGCAGCAGCAGCTGTTCCTCCTGACACAGTTCTCTGGCTTGCACCTGTTTGAGGGAACACCTGCTGGTGGTGGTGACTCAGCGCCCGGGGTCTTCCACCTCAGTCCACAGGTGCGCTGGCGCTCTGCCCATCATTAGCTTTGTGCAATGATAACATTGATGACAATACTGTGCGCTGCGCAGTACTTGTAGCGGGTTCTGAGTGTGCTAACTTGTTGACATGAGGAATATGCTTGTCTTGCCATAGTGAGGTACAGATGGTTGTCACTCTGGTCTGGGGAAATGAATGTTTCGTTCTTACGAGTCTGTCTGTGTGTTACGTTTGCCTGCATAAGGTAACCTGTTTCTTTTTTGTTCGTTTTATTTCAAATTTCGTATCGCGTACTTTTTTCAAATGTGAATGTTGTTGAGTAAGGTATTATAATTATGATAGAAGAATATAAAGAATATTGGTATGAATTGTGATCTAGATGAAAGGTATTATAATTATGATTGAAGAATATACAGAATATTGGTATGAATTGTGATCTAGATGAAAGGTATTATTGTTATGATAGAAGAATATAAAGAATATTGGTATGAATTGTGATCTAGATGAAAGGTATTATTGTTATGATAGAAGAATATAAAGAATATTGGTATGAATTGTGATCTAGATGATTAGAAATCAAACATGAATATGTCTGATGCTGTCTTGAGGTAAACAATGCTCCCTGGTGGTCAGTACTTATGTGTGGTTGGGTCAAGATGAAACGTTCCACAGCCAAATTGTGAGACGACGCTAGCTACTGACTCACCACACATTTCTCATCTTCAAATGACTCATGACTCACCACAGATTTCTCACCTTCAAATGACTCATGACTCACCACAGATTTCTCACCTTCAAATGACTCATGACTCACCACAGATTTCTCACCTTCAAATGACTCATGACTCACCACAGATTTCTCACCTTCAAATGACTCTTGACTCACCACAGATTTCTCACCTTCAAATGACTCATGACTCACCACCGATTTCTCACCTCCAACTGCGCCGGACAAGATGGCAGGCTTCTGGGTCAGTAACCTGGGTAAGATCGACTAGGCTGCCGGGTGTCTAGGTAAGGACGTGGGTTGATGTGATGTGATGGTTGTGAGATGTGATGGTTGTGAGATGTGATGTGGTCGATAAGGAGATGGAAGTGTATAACTTGAGACCCAGTTCATGTATGAGACGTGTGCAGGTGGTGTACAACCGGTTGTAAGATAGGTTGTTATGACGCTTGTATCTCTCCTTGTGCTGCTCAACATTACAACCCCTGACCCTCTCATGTGTTAAGAGGTACGACCTATCCCATGTTTACCCCCCCTGAGTACGACCAGACGACCCATAAGGACAGCGAGCCGGCTGTAAAGGACCAGGTCAAAGGTCGTAACGTTGGCCTCAAGGGATTAAATGGCAAGTGGGAGGTTCACATCCTCAGTAACTCTTGCTCTGTTTTTTTCCTTATATTTTTTTATTTATTTATTCTTTTTTGGCCATATACCTTCCTGGTCGTTCTTATTTATTTATTTTTTTTTTTTGGCCATATACCTTCCTTGTCGTTCTTATTTATTTATTTTTTTTTTTTTTTGGCCATATACCTTCCTTGTTTTTAAAGGCCTGGCCTCGATGTGGACTTTCTATTTATGGACTAGAGTCTTTCACATGGAACAGTACGTACAACAGGGATGTATATGATAATATTCTTTCGTAATATTACATTCGTTAACCACACCATTTAGTCTCTCCAAACGAAAGTTGTGTGTTACTCTCAAGATACGTAAAAGAGCGTCAGCGTTGGACTTTATTTTTGAGGTAAGATCTCTGCTTGTGAAGTAAGTAGACGGGAGCCGTGGTGAGTACTGGCCGACTGCATCAGGTTAGGTTAGGTTAGGTTAGGTTAGGTTAGGGTTAGGTTAGGTTAGGGCGCGCCAGAGTTGGCACCCTTGCCTACGTCACTTGGCCCTTGTGACCCGGCAACACGGTCTGCTGCTGCAGTGTGTTAAGTGGGTGTTGTGGTGTGGCGGCGGGAGAGGTAGTGCCTGTGTTGTCATGTGATGTTCGGTGGGTGTTGTGGAGGGAGCTGTGTTGTCATGTGATGTTCGGTGGGTGTTGTGGTTGGAGCCGTGTTGTGATGTTTCGCCAGCCTAGCGTAGCAAGCAGTGGAGAATCACTTTGTCCATCTTTTGCAATGACACTTTAAAACTAGCAACCTAAGCAAGGTTCAAACTTGAAAAGTCTAGTTCAGGTACTCACCAGCCACTATAGTTCCCAGCGTCCAGAGAACTGAATTGCTTGATTCCAGTCCGAACCTTGCCGGAATCATGTCTCGCCGGAAGGGTTTGAATCTGATATGATGCCGGGACAAAACTTGAGAACAAGTCCACGGATCTTTACATACGTTTTTGATATTTGTCCAGTCAAGTAACGTGTACTGCACAGTGTGTGGTGGTGGGAGCTGAGTGAGGTGTGTTATGAGGATAGTAGTGTGTTGTGAGGATAGTGCTGTGTTGTGAGGACTGGTGTATTGTGAGGACAGTGGTGTGTTGCGAGGACCGGTGTATTGTGAGTACAGTGGTGTGTTGTGAGGACAGTGGTGTGTTGTGAGGACAGTGGTGTGTTGTGAGGACAGTGGTGTGTTGTGAGGACAGTGATGTGTTGTGAGGACAGTGGTGTGTTGTGAGGACAGTGATGTGTTGTGAGGACATTGGTGTGTTGTGAGGACAGTGCTGTGTTGTGAGGACAGTGGTGTGTTGTGAGGACAGTGGTGTGTGGCTTGAGGTAACTTACTGTGCGGGGGCAGTCTTTTATCATGAGCTGGGTGATCTGATGGAAGGTTATTGTGTTGTGAGGTGAGTTGTGTTGTGTTCAATGATGATTGTGTTGTGAGGTGAGTTGTGTGGTGTTAAATGATGTTTGTGTTGTGAGGTGAGTTGTGTGGTGTTAAATGATCATTGTGTTGTTAGGTTTGTTGTGTTGTGTTAAATGATGTTTGCGTTGTGAGGTGAGTTGTGTTGTGTTCAATGATGATTGTGTTGTGAGGTGAGTTGTGTGGTGTTAAATGATGTTTGTGTTGTGAAGTGAGTTGTGTGGTGTTAAATGATCATTGTGTTGTTAGGTTTGTTGTGTTGTGTTAAATGATGTTTGCGTTGTGAGGTGAGTTGTGTTGTGTTCAATGATGATTGTGTTGTGAGGTGAGTTGTGTGGTGTTAAATGATGTTTGTGTTGTGAAGTGAGTTGTGTGGTGTTAAATGATCATTGTGTTGTTAGGTTTGTTGTGTTGTGTTAAATGATGTTTGTGTTGTGAGGTGAGTTGTGTGGTGTTCAATGATGATTGTGTTGTGAGGTGAGTTGTGTGGTGTTAAATGATGTTTGTGTTGTGAAGTGAGTTGTGTGGTGTTAAATGATCATTGTGTTGTTAGGTTTGTTGTGTTGTGTTAAATGATGTTTGTGTTGTGAGGTGAGTTGTGTGGTGTTCAATGATGATTGTGTTGTGAGGTGAGTTGTGTGGTGTTAAATGATGTTTGTGTTGTGAAGTGAGTTGTGTGGTGTTAAATGATCATTGTGTTGTTAGGTTTGTTGTGTTGTGTTAAATGATGTTTGCGTTGTGAGGTGAGTTGTGTTGTGTTCAATGATGATTGTGTTGTGAGGTGAGTTGTGTGGTGTTAAATGATGTTTGTGTTGTGAAGTGAGTTGTGTGGTGTTAAATGATCATTGTGTTGTTAGGTTTGTTGTGTTGTGTTAAATGATGTTTGTGTTGTGAGGTGAGTTGTGTGGTGTTCAATGATGATTGTGTTGTGAGGTGAGTTGTGTGGTGTTAAATGATGTTTGTGTTGTGAAGTGAGTTGTGTGGTGTTAAATGATCATTGTGTTGTTAGGTTTGTTGTGTTGTGTTAAATGATGTTTGTGTTGTGAGGTGAGTTGTGTTGTGTTCAATGATGATTGTGTTGTGAGGTGAGTTGTGTGGTGTTAAATGATGTTTGTGTTGTGAAGTGAGTTGTGTGGTGTTAAATGATCATTGTGTTGTTAGGTTTGTTGTGTTGTGTTAAATGATGTTTGTGTTGTGAGGTGAGTTGTGTTGTGTTCAATGATGATTGTGTTGTGAGGTGAGTTGTGTGGTGTTAAATGATGTTTGTGTTGTGAAGTGAGTTGTGTGGTGTTAAATGATCATTGTGTTGTTAGGTTTGTTGTGTTGTGTTAAATGATGTTTGTGTTGTGAGGTGAGTTGTGTGGTGTTCAATGATGATTGTGAGGTGTTGTCATGTAAAATATTTTGTATACCTGAGTGTTGTGTGCAGTGAGGTTAACGGTGGTGTGTGTGTGTGTGTGTGTGTGTGTGTGTGGCGGGTGGGGGTGGAACTAGGCAGGGCAGCGGAAGGAGGTGGGGGGAAGGGAGGGAGGGATTGAGAGAGAGAGAGAGAGGAGAGAGGAGGGGGTTGCTCCTCCCCTGCCAGCTGCTGGTTCCCATGGTAGCGCCGTCGTCACGTCTTCATCCTCTCATTCACATACCTCGTGTTGTGTCTCCCGCTCGCTCGCTCCACCTACCTACGGTCTGTGTGTGTGTGTGTGTGTGTGTGTGTGTGGTTATTATTTGTATGTTACGGGGAAAGAATTTTACACGTGTCGCCCCGTCTGGCCTTGTATGTACGAACCATGCTCTTACACCTGTCTGCACACACACACACACACAACCACCTACCCTTTTATCGACCAGCCTCGAAGTGAGGTTGAATACCTTTGTTGGGTGTGGACTGCCTGTCACGCCCTGGATTCGAACCCATGCGGGGGTGGGCTCGTGCCGACTGATGATCCGTAGCGCTAGCCACCACACCACTGAGGTCCGCGTGTCAAAGTTGTGCAGTTGTAGAGAGAGAGAGTGAGGGCTTAACAACCCTTGTAGTGTTATTACTACCACTTAATAACCCGTGGATATGATAACCAGGCTTTTGATTAGAAGGTGCAGGGTCGTCAGCATGAGTAAGGGTCGTTACATCGTGCTCTGGGGGTTGTACCGTCATGGTACTGGGGTTGTACCGTCGTGTACCGGGGGGTTGTACCGTCGTGTACTGGGGTGTTGTACCGTCGTGTACTGGGATGTTGTACCGTCGTGTACTGGGGGTTGTACCGTCGTGTACTGGGGTGTTGTACCGTCGTGTACTGGGGTGTTGTACCGTCGTGTACTGGGAGGTTGTACCGTCGTGTACCGGGGGGTTGTACCGTCGTGTACCGGGGGGTTGTACCGTCGTGTACTGGGGTGTTGTACCGTCGTGTACTGGGGTGTTGTACCGTCGTGTACTGGGGTGTTGTACCGTCGTGTACTGGGGGTTGTACCGTCGTGTACTGGGGGTTGTACCGTCGTGTATCGGGGGATGTACCGTCGTGTACCGGGGGATGTACCGTCGTGTACCGGGTGTTGTACAGTCGTTATATACATTGAGGGAAGATCTGTGATCACTAGTGATCATTCCCAGTGAGTTTCAACCTGTGGCTTTCACTGGGAGGGAATGAATGATGCGCGTGCCTGGCTCTCATGCCCATCTGCCGGGTAGAAACTGGCGGACGAGCAGATTAATGCGTGTGATCAAGAGAGTTTATATCATAGGGCGAGTGGGATTAATATATGTACGAGTCCTCTCTCTCTCTCTCTCTCTCTCTCTCTCTCTCTCTCTCTCTCTCTCTCTCTCTCTCTCTCTCTCTCTGGTTCATGCTAGTCTCTCTCCTTCATGGTAGAGTAATCTCGTAGATTCTCTCTCTCTCTCTCTCTCTCTCTCTCTCTCTCTCTCTCTATCTCTCTATCTCTCTCTCTCTCTCTCTCTCTCTCTCTCTCTCTGGTTCATGCTAGTCTCTCTCCTTCATGGTAGAGTAATCTCGTAGATTCTCTCTCTCTCTCTCTCTCTCTCTCTCTCTCTCTCTCTCTCTCTCTCTCTCTCTCTCTCTCTCTCTCTCTCTCTCTCTCTCTCTCTGGTTCATGCTAGTCTCTCTCCTTCATGGTAGAGTAATCTCGTAGATTCTCTCTCTCTCTCTCTCTCTCTCTCTCTCTCTCTCTCTCTCTGGTTCATGCTAGTCTCTCTCCTTCATGGTAGAGTAATCTCGTAGATTCTCTCTCTCTCTCTCTCTCTCTCTCTCTCTCTCTCTCTCTCTCTCTCTCTATCTCTCTCTCTCTCTCTCTCTCTGGTTCATGCTAGTCTCTCTCCTTCATGGTAGAGTAATCTCGTAGATTCTCTCTCTCTCTCTCTCTCTCTCTCTCTCTCTCTCTCTCTCTCTCTCTCTCTCTCTCTCTCTCTCTGGTTCATGCTAGTCTCTCTCCTTCATGGTGGAGTAATCTCGTAGATTCTCTCTCTCTCTCTCTCTCTCTCTCTCTCTCTCTCTCTCTCTCTCTCTCTCTCTCTCTCTCTCTCGTTCATGCTAGTCTCTCTCCTTCATGGTAGAGTAATCTCGTAGATTCTCTCTCTCTCTCTCTCTCTCTCTCTCTCTCTCTCTCTCTCTCTCTCTCTCTCTCTGTAAGATAATGTATCACTGGACCACAGTGGTTGTCGGTGTTGGCTCCCGGGTGGTGACACACGCAGGCAGCCAGTGTGTGAATGGCCCAGTCCTCGGCTTTGTTGTCGTGTGCGCGCGCAGGGACGCTTCCTCCTCCTACGTTGACGTCACCGCGTGTGGACGGCCGGGCAACACCGTCGTTGTGACGTCACAGCGTCCTGTGTCGCTGCTGGGAGTATAACTCCTGAGCACGACGGTACGACCTAGTGTATGACCTGACCTTAAAGGGCTAGGTCATCACGCTGAGGTGTGGTGAACGGTCGTGCCTTTAAGTGGCGCACATTGCCTACCCTGGCGCGCCTCTCTCTCGTACACTGAGGTTTGCCAGTACGCTACGGTCTGTAGGGGAAGATAATGTGGGCCAGAGTTGGTGTGGCGCGTGGTGTGGTGTGTGGGAGGCGAGGCAAGCCACGGGTAGGGGGAGAGTGGGAAAGTGAGAGAGGCAGAGGAGAGGAGAGAGAGTGAGAGTGAGAGAGCAGGAGGGGGTGTGGTCGCTGGTGGTAGCAGCAGCTGTTGCTCCTCCCCGAGAACTGGAGCACACCTGGCGCCTCCCCCTCAGGCCTGGTGTGGCGCTACCCCGATACCCGTCCCTCCTGCTGGTGACGGAGGTCCTGCCTCCCTGTGTACATACCAGCCTGGTCACTACTGCTGGTGAGGGAGGTCCTGCCTCCCTGTGTACATACCAGCCGGGGCCCTCCTGTTGGTGAGGGAGGTCCTGCCTCCCTGTGTACATACCAGCCTGGTCACTATTGCTGGTGAGGGAGGTCCTACCTCCCTGTGTACATACCAGCCTGGTCACTACTGCTGGTGAGGGAGGTCTTACCTCCCTGTGTACATACCAACCGGGGCCCTCCTGCTGGTGAGGGAGGTCCTGCCTCCTTGTGTACATACCAACCGGGGCCCTCCTGCTGGTGAGGGAGGTCCTGCCTCCATGTGTACATACCAACCGGGGCCCTCCTGCTGGTGAGGGAGGTCCTGCCTCCCTGTGTACATACCAACCGGGGCCCTCCTGCTGGTGAGGGAGGTCCTGCCTCCCTGTGTACATACCAGCCGGGGCCCTCCTGTTGGTGAGGGAGGTCCTGCCTCCCTGTGTACATACCAGCCTGGTCACTACTGCTGGTGAGGGAGGTCCTACCTCCCTGTGTACATACCAGCCTGGTCACTACTGCTGGTGAGGGAGGTCTTACCTCCCTGTGTACATACCAACCGGGGCCCTCCTGCTGGTGAGGGAGGTCCTGCCTCCTTGTGTACATACCAACCGGGGCCCTCCTGCTGGTGAGGGAGGTCCTGCCTCCATGTGTACATACCAACCGGGGCCCTCCTGCTGGTGAGGGAGGTCCTGCCTCCCTGTGTACATACCAACCGGGCCCCTCCTGCTGGTGAGGGAGGTCCTGCCTCCCTGTGTACATACCAGCCGGGGCCCTCCTGCTGGTGAGGGAGGTCCTGCCTCCATGTGTACATACCAGCCTGGTCACTACTGCTGGTGAGGGAGGTCTTACCTCCCTGTGTACATACCAACCGGGGCCCTCCTGCTGGTGAGGGAGGTCCTGCCTCCCTGTGTACATACCAACCGGGGCCCTCCTGCTGGTGAGGGAGGTCCTGCCTCCCTGTGTACATACCAGCCGGGGCCCTCCTGCTGGTGAGGGAGGTCCTGCCTCCATGTGTACATACCAGCCTGGTCACTACTGCTGGTGAGGGAGGTCCTACCTCCCTGTGTACATACCAGCCGGGGCCCTCCTGCTGGTGAGGGAGGTCCTGCCTCCCTGTGTACATACCAGCCGGGGCCCTCCTGCTGGTGAGGGAGGTCCTGCCTCCATGTGTACATACCAGTCTGGTCACTACTGCTGGTGAGGGAGGTCCTGCCTCCCTGTGTACATACCAGCCTGGTCACTACTGCTGGTGAGGGAGGTCCTGCCTCCCTGTGTACATACCAGCCGGGGCCCTCCTGCTGGTGAGGGAGGGCTGCTGTGCTATGGAAAACATTCCTCACCAACATGGATGGCTCTCTCTCTCTCTCTCTCTCTCTCTCTCTCTCTCTCTCTCTCTCTCTCTCTCTCTCTCTCTCTCTCTCTCTCTCTAGATGTACTTGTAGAATGATAAACCCTGTATATAGTGAGCGACAGTGTATGTGGCCACCTGTACAAGGTGGTGTTAACCCTGGGTTGGTGGGTGTAGCCTGAGCGACCCTGGGTGTGTGATACACCCGAGCAGCCAGCCAACCTGTTGAGTGTCACGGCTGAGGGTCGGGGTAAAGCATGACTTATTGTTTCCAGCAACGAGACGCACCTCCTTCAGAAGTTCACGTACAGAGGACGAGAGAGAGAGAGAGAGAGAGAGAGAGAGAGAGAGAGAGAGAGAGAGAGAGAGAGAGAGAGAGAGAGAGAGCATCCGTTGCCTTGGTGATGTGTGTGTGTGTGTGTGTGTTTGTGGGGGGGGTCCGTACCCGCGTGGTTGTGACTGGTTATATGCGTGTTATATGCCTGTGTATTTTTGGTTGTGTATTTTGATATCTATGTGTATATGTGTGTTGTATGTGCTTACTGTGTGTATATGTGTACGTCTGTATGTATGTACTAGTCTGGTGTGGAGGCGTTTGTCCGCGGGGTTGACGGAGGCGCTGTGCAGCAGCGTCGCTGAGATGGGTCAGGTGTGTGGTGCTCCGGCCTGCCTTCCCTGGTGGGGCGGCAGGTGAGGCGGGTCGTGACCTGCACACGTGCAAGATGACACAGGTGCACTTGAACACAGGCTTGTCTCCTGACGAGGCAGTGGAGCATGCAGGTCATGTGGGAGTGTGAGTGGGTGAGGTCACTGAGCTGAGGGAAGATCGAGGGAATCAGCGGGTCTGAGTGGGTGAGGTCACTGAGCTGAGGGAAGATCGAGGGAATCAGCGGGTCAGGTCAGAGGGCAGGTCAGTATTAGTGAGTCGTGCGCGTCAGGTCACTGATGTACGTAGGTGGGTGGAGGTCAGGTCACGAGAGGATGGGTGGTGACGAAGTGTGTCGGTGGAGGTTAGGTCAAGCGAGGGTGGGTAGTAACGAAGTGTGTGGGTGGAGGTCAGGTCACGAGAGGACGGGTGGTGACGAAGTGTGTCGGTGGAGGTCAGGTCAAGCGAGGGTGGGTAGTAACGAAGTGTGTGGGTGGAGGTCAGGTCACGAGAGGGTGGATGGTGATGAAGTGTGTGGGTGGAGGTCATGTCAAGCGAGGGTGGGTAGTGACGAAGTGTGTGGGTGGAGGTCAGGTCACGAGAGGGTGGATGGTGATGAAGTGTGTGGGTGGAGGTCAGGTGTCGGGAGGTGTGGGTCACAGCAGGTGGGGGATATGTTGATGATGGAGCAGCGGGTCGCGTCCACCTGACTCTCACTCACCTGTACTCACACCTCTCCCACATTACCCCAGCGGACGTGTCACTGCTTAGCTTGATCTCCGCTTTCCACCTGCCAGTTATCAGTTGATTGGATCTCGGCCACAGTTTCCTGCTTCCTCTTGCTACACAGACGTTATGATGACACAGACGCACAGATCCCGCAGACCCGAGGCCCAAGCGTGGTGGTCTGACTCTTCTTAAAACAGAAGCAGTTGTGTTGTTGCCCTGGTTGTGCGTGGACATTGCTGTAGGTCTGTGGTCTAGGACCGAGTTCACAGGTGTGGAGGCACTGCGTGAGGCAGTGGCCTGCCAGACCCGTAACCAGTCACTCCTCCTCAGTGTCCAGTAGCGAGGTTCACTGACGCTTCTGCGCAGACTTACCGGGGTTGGTCGGGTGGATTAATGACCCCCTCCCGCTCCTGCTGGGCCGGATCTTGGTGCCGCCTCGCAGGTGACCGATCCTGGCGTGGCTCTGGTTCCTGCCAGGTTACAGCTCCGTACGGCATTGCCATCTGCCCGCCCGCTGATCCCACCCAGTCATGCCGGGTCACATCGCCTGCAGCCTGACTCACCTGGGGTGGGGGTCGGTCTTAGGAGCTGCCAGCCAGTCTCATCGCCGGCGGCACCAGCAGCCTCCCCTGCGGGAGGCCAGCCCACCTTCTGATGGAAGACGCATACACACACAGCGTCTGTGGAGCCGACCAGGACGCTGCCACCTGTGAATGTCAGGTGTATTGGGGGGGGGCGGCGCTAGTGTAAACAAATGTCAGGGAGGTGGGGGGGGGGGGCAGCTGTGCAAACAAACATGGGAAAAGGGAGAGTCGGGGGTAAACAAACGTTTGAGTGGGGTCGATGTAAACAGAGTCGGGATCTGTATGTGGTGTCTGGCGCTCGCGCGCGCATACACACACACACACACACACACACACACACACACACACACACACACACACACACACACACACCTCCCTGTACTGTACAAATGGGTAATTACGTGTGGTCGTTACGGGACCCGGGTGTAAGTGGAGTCTTGGGTCAGCCGGGACGATGTAACGAGTATCTGGGATTATGTGAGTCCTGGTCCTGGTGACCCATTCTATTGATTTCCAGGACAATCAGGGCTAAGGTTTACCTGGTCCCAGAGAATCAGCATTATGGTTTACCTGGTCCCAGAGAATCAGCATTATGGTTTACCTGGTCCCAGAGAATCAGCATTATGGTTTACCTGGTCCCAGAGAATCAGCATTATGGTTTACCTGGTCCCAGAGAATCAGGATAATGGTTTACCTTGTCGCAGACAATCAGGATTATGGTTTACCTGGTCCCAGAGAATCAGGGCTATGGTTTACCTGGTCCCAGAGAATCAGGGCTATGGTTTACCTTGTCGCAGACAATCAGGGTTATGGTTTACCTGGTCCCAGACAATCAGGATTATGGTTTACCTGGTCCCAGACAATCAGGATTATGGTTTACCTGGTCCCAGAGAATCAGGATTATGGTTTACCTGGTCCCAGAGAATCAGCATTATGGTTTACCTTGTCGCAGACAATCAGGATTATGGTTTACCTGGTCCCAGAGAATCAGGATTATGGTTTACCTGGTCCCAGAGAATCAGGATAATGGTTTACCTGGTTCCAGACAGCCAGGACTGGTTTACCTGGTCCCAGATAATCAGGATAATGGTTTACCTGGTCCCAGACAGTCAGGAGTGGTTTACCTGGTCCCAGACAGTCAGGACTGGTTTATCTGGTCCCAGACAGTAAGGACTGGTTTACCTGGTCCCAGACAAGTAGGAGTGTCGGATATCGGAGACGTGATGAACCAGTTTACCGATTATCCGAAACCTGATGAACAACAGAGTCGATTATCCAAGACCTGACCATTGATATGGATACACAATGAAATGAAGTATTATGTATTAACCGAAGCCTTGTGATACGACTGATCGATTATCCGAGACGTGGTAAACCATATAGTCCTGATTTTCCGAGACCCGGTTAATGACCCGTAGTATTGATTATCCAGCACCAGGTGACCCAAGGCTCGATTATCCATAGTGAGTTTACTTCAAAAGGTAATTAACTGAAGGTAGTTGACTGCAAGTCTTTGAACATCTAGTTTACTTGGTTTCTTGATCATCTGAAATCAGTTTACCTCGAGCTGTTGTTATTATTAAAGATGAGTTTACCTGAAGTCTCGAGTGTCCCCAGATGAGTTTACCGAGTCTATTATATTAAGACAGTTTACCCTTAATACTTACCTATATTTCCCAAGGGCTTGAGCCATAGAGCAGTTTACCCTAGGGTTGATTGCATAGTTTACGTAGACCCTCGACGTATATCTGTTTACCTGAGTGTTAATTACCTGGAGGTCAGTTTACCAGTGATCTTGATTATGTGGGCCTCTGTGTTAATTGACACGTTCATTATCTCCCACTCTGAAAACTGTTATCGTAATGTAAGGTTGTGATCTTGGATGCCCCATAGTCTGGGTGTGAGGGGTTTGGGGGAGCATTGGTTTTCAGGGCAGGAGGGGGTTAGGTAAACTAGAGGCTTAGGTAAGGTGTGGGTCCCTGATGTTTACACGAGGCTCAGGGATTTTTATTTTCTTTTTTACATAGTTTGATCATGAGGGATCATTTACATGGATGTGATGGCAATGGTGAGTGGGGAGGAGCCTTCTGCTGTACTGTCCTGTCTCCATCTATAGTGGTGAGTGGGGAGGAGCCTTCTGTTGTACTGTCCTGTCTCCATCTATAGTGGTGAGTGGGGAGGAGCCTTCTGCTGTACTGTCCTGTCTCCATCTATAGTGGTGAGTGGGGAAGAGCCTTCTGTTGTACTGTCCTGTCTCCATCTATAGTGGTGAGTGGGGAGGAGCCTTCTGCTGTACTGTCCTGTCTCCATCTATAGTGGTGAGTGGGGAGGAGCCTTCTGTTGTACTGTCCTGTCTCCATCTATAGTGGTGAGTGGGGAGGAGCCTTCTGCTGTACTGTCCTGTCTCCATCTATAGTGGTGAGTGGGGAGGAGCCTTCTGTTGTACTGTCCTGTCTCCATCTATAGTGGTGAGTGGGGAGGAGCCTTCTGCTGTACTGTCCTGTCTCCATCTATAGTGGTGAGTGGGGAGGAGCCTTCTGTTGTACTGTCCTGTCTCCATCTGTAGTGGTGGGTGGGGAGGAGCCTTCTGCTGTACTGTCCTGTCTCCATCTATAGTGGTGAGTGGGGAGGAGCCTTCTGCTGTACTGTCCTGTCTCCATCTATAGTGGTGGATGGGGAGGAGCCGCCTTTACTATGCTGTCTCGTGTATATGGAGGAGGAAT
Organism: Panulirus ornatus; assembly: GCF_036320965.1. Taxonomy (NCBI): domain Eukaryota; kingdom Metazoa; phylum Arthropoda; class Malacostraca; order Decapoda; family Palinuridae; genus Panulirus; species Panulirus ornatus. The sequence goes on from NC_092232.1 coordinate 34,454,187, forward strand.
GTAGGATCCTGCCACTGTCCATCAGCAGATAACCTGGACATAGACCATCAGGTCTTCCCTGACTCTCCCCCAGATACTCCCATTTGGGCTTGGAATGGCTTCTCTCCCGCAGTCAGGCTCCGTACGGTTGTGGACGACCAGGGGTGTTGGCTAACCACGTTATTGGTCATGGAACTGGTTCACCAGAGAGAGAGAGAGAGAGAGAGAGAGAGAGAGAGAGAGAGAGAGAGAGAGAGAGAGAGAGAGAGAGAGAGAGAGAGTGCTGGCATTGATGTGGGTCCTCCAGGTGAACCAGGAACAGGTAGGGTGTGGTTGTGGTAGGGCGTGGCAGGCAGGTAGCACAGCATCCTGGGTCGTTGATGGGGAGCGATGCAGAGGTTCATGCCAGGGTGTGTGAGGTACTGTGTGGACGTGCAAGTGAGGCGGGCGGATGGGATAAAAGTATACTAAGCGGGTGTGGTAGAGGGCCGTGAAGTGTGGTGTGGTAGAGGACCGTGAAGTGTGGTGTGGTAGAGGGCCGTGAAGTGTGGTGTGGTAGAGGACCGTGAAGTGTGGTGTGGTAGAGGGTCGTGAAGTGTGGTGTGGTAGAGGGCCGTGAAGTGTGGTGTGGTAGAGCGTCGTGAAGTGTGGTGTGGTAGAGGACCATGAAGTGTGGTGTGGTAGAGCGTCGTGAAGTGTGGTGTGGTAGAGGGCCGTGAAGTGTGGTGTGGTAGAGGACCGTGAAGTGTGGTGTGGTAGAGGGCCGTGAAGTGTGGTGTGGTAGAGGACCGTGAAGTGTGGTGTGGTAGAGGGCCGTGAAGTGTGGTGTGGTAGAGGACCGTGAAGTGTGGTGTGGTAGAGGGTCGTGAAGTGTGGTGTGGTAGAGGGCCGTGAAGTGTGGTGTGGTAGAGCGTCGTGAAGTGTGGTGTGGTAGAGGACCATGAAGTGTGGTGTGGTAGAGCGTCGTGAAGTGTGGTGTGGTAGAGGGCCGTGAAGTGTGGTGTGGTAGAGGGTCGTGAAGTGTGGTGTGGTAGAGGACCGTGAAGTGTGGTGTGGTAGAGGACCGTGAAGTGTGGTGTGGTAGAGCCAGGTCTCAGGTGAGGCAGTGGTGGGCTGCCAGCACTCCCAGGGGGTCCTGCTGGAGTTACGACCTGACTCACTAGACGGACGACCCAGCCCAACACGCACTCTCTCTCTCTCTCTCTCTCTCTCTCTCTCTCTCTCTCTCTCTCTCTCTCTCTCTCTCTCTCTCTCTCTCTCCTGCACACCTCATCCTCGCCACTCACACCTACTCACTCCACCACTGTGGTGCCTCTCTTACCGTCTTACTGTCTTACCGTCCTACTGTCTTGCCGTCTCACCCTCTTACCCTCCTGCTGTCTTACCGTTTCACTGTCTTACCGTTCTACTGTCTTACCGTCTCACTCTCTTACCGCTCTACTGTCTTACCGTCCTACTGTCTTACTGTCTCACTCTCTTACCGTCCTACTGTCTTACCGTTTCACTGTCTTACCATCTCACTGTCTTACCGTCTCACTGTCTTACCGTCTCACTGTCTTACCGTCCTACTGTCTTACCGTCTCACTCTCTTACCGTCTCACTGTCCTGCCGTGCACCACGGTAGCGTGAGGCGCCTCTAGTGTCTAGCTGTTGTGTATATACACCTCATTCCGGGTGTATCACAGTGTTCCCGGCCGTCTTGGACGATACATCATGTCACTGGCTTTCTTAATTCTCCTCAGCTCATCCGGCACCGTACGGTAGCTGGGTTAGCCTTACACCCACAGTGTGATGAGGCCTAGATCTGTCCAGCACCCTGGAGACGTTTGTCGACCCTAGCTGGTGCTGTGCACGTGCACGACACGGCAGTTCTACCAGCCCCCCTGCACGGCCGTGTGTCCACGACCCACCGCGGCTGGTGTGTGTGTGTGTGTGTGTGTGGGCGCTGCGGTGGCTGAGGTTGTGAAATGTGTGTGGCTGTGAACGTAGAGTTAGCCAGCTTACATATATATCCTGCTGGTGTGTGTGGGACGCATGGAGGAAAGCTACCAGATGGTGGTGTGGGGCCAGGTGGCCAAGGTGTGGTGGGGGGCGCTTGACGGCCAGGTGGTTGGCGTCGTGACTCGTGAGGGAGAGAGTCACTGACTCTGGCACGCCCCTGCCTCGCCGCCCCACGCACTGCCTCTTATTGATTGCTCGTGTGTCAGGGTGACAGACGCTTAGTGTGGCCCAGGGGAAGGGTCATACTGGTGACAGACACTGTCTGTTGTTCATGGGAAGTGACAGATGGGTGACAGACACTGTCTGTTGTTCATAGGAAGTGACAGATGGGTGACAGACACTGCCTGTTGTTCATAGGAAGTGACAGATGGGTGAGACACTATCTGTTGTTCATAGGAAGTGACAGATGGGTGACAGACACTATCTGTTGTTCTTAGGAAGTGACAGATGGGTGACAGACACTGCCTGTTGTTCATAGGAAGTGACAGATGGGTGACAGACACTGCATGTTGTTCATAGGAAGTGACAGACAATGCCTGTTGTTCATAGGAAGTGACAGATGGGTGAGACACTACCTGTTGTTCATAGAAAGTGACAGATGAGTGAGACACTGCCTGTTGTTCATAGGAAGTGACAGATGGGTGGCAGACACTGCTTGTTGTCCATATGAAGTGTCATTTGGATGATAGACACTGTCTGTGGCCCGTGGTCCATGAGAAATGTCATGCGGGTGACAGACACTGTCTATGGTCCATAGGAAGTATCAGATGGGTGGCGGACACTGTATGTGGTCCATGGAAGACCCACTCTCGTCTTCTGTTGTATAATCCTCGTTTTCGTCAACATTGAATTCAGGTATTTTTTTTTTCCCCAGTGTGTTTCTCATGTTTGTACTTACACCATTCATGGTAGTATTTCTTCCCTCATCTCCCTACTCGTATTCTTGCAGTGTTCCTGGAGCAGTCTACCCTCACCCACACACACACACACACACACACACCGTTGTCGGCTTCTAATGAATTAATTTCTTTGATGCTGGTCTTGGCTGGCTGGGATCCCTCTCATCATGCTAGCCTGATGCTGGCTGGGATCCCTCTCATCATGCTAGCCTGATGCTGGCTGGGATCCCTCTCATCATGCCTGTATGATGCTGGTCGTGGCTGGCTGAGATCCCTCTCATCATGCTAGCCTGATGCTGGCTGGGATCCCTCTCATCATGCCTGTATGATGCTGGTCTTGGCTGGCTGGGATCCCTCTCATCATGCCTGTGTGATGCTGGGTGGGATCCCTCTCATCATGCCTGTATGATGCTGGTCTTGGCTGGCTGGGATCCCTCTCATCATGCCTGTGTGATGCTGGGTGGGATCCCTCTCATCATGCCTGTATGATGCTGGTCTTGGCTGGCTGGGATCCCTCTCATCATGCCTGTGTGATGCTGGCTGGGATCCCTCTCATCATCCTAGCCTGATGCTGGCTGGGATCCCTCTCATCATGCCTGTGTGATGCTGGTCTTGGCTGGCTGGGATCCCTCTCATCATGCCTGTGTGATGCTGGTCTTGGCTGGCTGGGATCCCTCTCATCATCCTAGCCTGATGCTGGCTGGGATCCCTCTCATCATGCCTGTGTGATGCTGGTCTTGGCTGGCTGGGATCCCTCTCATCATGCTAGCCTGATGCTGGCTGGGATCCCTCTCATCATGCCTGTGTGATGCTGGTCTTAGCTGGCTGGGATCCCTCTCATCATACCTCAGACTTCTCATGAGACACTTTACCTTCCAGGATAATTTCCAGCTTCCTTCCTTGCCTCGTTTACCTTGATTCTTACCTTAACGTGGAGGGGATTATCCTCGCACCCCCTCTGGCCTTACCTCTCTCTCATTGTCTCGTATTTATGTCTTCAGTTGAGAGCATTTATGTCTTCCATGATCCTGCTTCAACGTTAACACTCATCTCCTTTTTTCACGACTTATTTTTTGTCCCGTGGTTTGTGTTGTGGTGTGTTGTGGGTTGTGTTGTGTGGTGTTGTGGTGTGTTGTGGGTTGTGTTGTGGTGTGGTGTTGTGGGTTGTGTTGTGGTGTGTTGTGGTGTGTTGTGGGTTGTGTTGTGGTGTGGTGTTGTGGTGTAGGGTGGCGGCGGCAGCTGGGCGGCCATGTGTCCTCCCTGGGTAATTGCTGCCGTCCGGATAATTGTATTGATTTTTACAGTGTTCGGCGGTGCCCTGCCCCGGCCCTCGGCCCCTTCGTATCATCATCTGATTTGGTCTCCTCATCTCGTTGTCGTCCCGCATGTCACGTTCCATTTAGCCATGTCCGTTTCTCCTCCTCTTCCTCCTCACCTCACCTCGGCTGCTAATTGTCACATATTCTCTTCTCTTCTTCCTTTACCTACTCCTTCGTCGTCTGGTCACGCTGTCTCCTGCCTGTTCCATCTCTAACCTTTCCTTGTCACTCTCCTACCTCATTTTTGCCCTCTGTCCCATTCCTCCCTCCTCCTCCTCGCGTCTCCTCTCCCTGCCTGACTTGCCTCCCCTGGCCCTCACGTTGGCCGCAAGGATGGCACCGTCAGGAGAGCCAGACGTGGCACTCCTCCCTCCGCCCGGCTCCTCACCACACACACACACACACACACACACACACACACACACACACACACACACACACACACACACCATTGCCACTGGCAGCAGGTGCAGTAGGTCGGGCGGGCCCTACCATCATCATCTTCGTCAGGTGGAGGATCATACGCACGGAGGACGCGAGACCTGCCCTGCCAGTGGGTCATGACCTCCGCTGTGGCCTGGATGGGTCACGCTGTGCCACACGTGTGCATGTGGCCGGCCTGCTCACCTCTCGTCGCTTGGTATGAGAGTCAACAGTGGTGTGAGGAGGGATGGATCCCATCCCCCCTCCGTCGGTCGTGCCACATATGGCCACCCGCTCGGGAGTCTCCAGGTGGCTGGTCCCATCTGGCGAGGCCGGCAGCTGGTGCAGGGGGACATCCTCGTTTCCCTTTATGGTTCATGTTTCTCATGTTTACTGCGTGAGAGGAAGGCCGCTGGTGTGTGTGGGGTAGGAGGCGGGGGAATCTTACAATAGTGAAGGTATGGACGAGCCGCCCTCACCTCAACTTGGCAGTGTCGTGGGGGGGGAAATCTCTTGAGGAAAATCGTGTTTATATTTCGCGTCCTCGTAGGTCAAGTCTGCCTCCCTCACATACCGAGGCGGGACCACGTCAAGTGTTTCCTTAGTCAAAGTTTCTTTGTTTATCGTCACTCGAGATTTTTTTTCTATGAAGATGAGACGGTTGGCAGAGTGTGGACCCAACACCTGAAACACTGAGCAACGTGTTTTGTGTTATCCTCAGCCAAAGATGGTCACGACCAGACGATGTTTTGGTGTCTGTCTGTACATGGAGTAGTGGTTATATTTTGGTATCCATCAATTCGTCAAACTGTCGCTGTATTTTGTGATCCGTCTATATATATATAGAGGGATGTCGCTATATATAGAGGGATGTCGCTATATATAGAGGGATGTCGCTATATATAGAGGGATGTCGCTATATATAGAGGGATGTCGCTATATATAGAGGGATGTCGCTATATATAGAGGGATGTCGCTATATATAGAGGGATGTCGCTATATATAGAGGGATGTCGCTATATATAGAGGGATGTCGCTATATATAGAGGGATGTCGCTATATATAGAGGGATGTCGCTATATATAGAGGGATGTCGCTATATATAGAGGGATGTCGCTATATATTCTGCAGGAGATATATTGAGAGTAAGGTGTAGTGCCAGGGATAGCCAGGCTATACTGGGTTGGAGGGCTTTGGCTTCACGGGGTGAGGTAAATATAGAGTGTTGTGCGTGTGCCTGTGTACATTACTGACGCTGGTCGTACTGTGTGTGTGTGTGTGTGTGTGTGTGTGTGTGTGTCTCAGTTCCAGGATGAATGTTACGAGGAGAGAGAGAGAGAGAGAGTTTTCCTTGTGTTGACCCGTCTGTTATCCTGGTGTGCTGTGTACCGTGTCTCTCCTCCGTTATGTGTGTGTGTGTGTACACATACTTGCTTCATACGCTGTGGCCCAAGCCAGGTACCCTCTTACCAGCCCCGCCGGGAGGTTGTGAACACCTGGGTAAAGTGTGGACCGATCTCTCCGCCCAGGATTCGAACCCCTACGGGCCCGACCCACGCTATTTTTATGGAACGTTTTGTGTGGATATTTAGTTTCACAACGAGAGTAGCAAACCCGGTGTTGGTGGTCTTCAAAATACTTGTCCTTACTGAAACGTAACCCTGCGAAGTCCTGACCCAGACACACCCACCATTGTATTATGTAGATCGGGTGAACAACAGGTCGAGGTGGGGGCATGATAGGCGCCCGTCCCTCCCAATTGAATAACAGGTCACTAGCCTCAGAATCTGGACTCCCTCTGTGCTGCGTGAGAGAGAGAGAGAGAGAGAGAGAGAGAGAGAGAGAGAGAGAGAGAGAGAGAGAGAGAGAGAGAGAGAGAGTATAGACCAGTGTTCCACAACTTTTCTGTAAACACGTCGACGTAAGTGTGGCATACAGAACACCTGATTAATCGCTCGTCAGCAGAGGAACGTTAAGAACTGCTACTGGGAAGACCAGGAAGGTCAGGGTTGGAGGTACCAGTACAGGATCATGTGTATACCACACCACCACCACCACCACAGCCACAGCTGTGGTGGTCACAGCGACAGGAGGTGATGGAAGGTGAGAAATGACCGGTCCGGGTGCACCTCAACAGCTGGTGGTGGTGGTGGTGTGTGAGGGCGTGCGCGGAGATGGCCTCCGGGAAGCATTCAGGTTTCCGGCTATCCGGAGAGGTTCCTGGTAAGCCCTGCCACGGGAGGGAGCGTTCCCGGTGATGCATGGCGCGGTGATCCGCCTGAACGCAGCGGGACCAGCTGCTCCTCCCGCAGTTATTATGTCAGATACGGACAGCACGAGGAAGGAAGTGAACCAACCGACATGACATCTCTACCACACACACCCGCTCTCTCTCTCTCTCTCTCTCTCTCTCTCTCTCTCTCTCTCTCTCTCTCTCTCTCTCTCTCTCTCTCTCTCTCTCGTCACATGAGAGCGTGGTATTTGTCATCATGAGAATCGTTTACGTTCCTCATCTCGAGGGTTCAGCACCGTGAGTGTAGCCTTCATGATCCTGGACTGGCACGTTTCGTGATGATGTACGAGTTACTTCCTCTCTGGTGTTGGTGTAGCCCGACCCTGCCTGCCGACCACGGCTGGTGTAGCCCTACCCTGCCTGCCGACCAGGGCTGGTGTAGCCCTACCCTGCCTGCCGACCACGGCTGGTGTAGCCCTACCCTGCCTGCCGACCACGGCTGGTGTAGCCCTACCCTGCCTGCCGACCACGGCTGGTGTAGCCTTACCCTGCCTGCCGACCACGGCTGGTGTAGCCCTACCCTGCCTACCGACCACGGCTGGTGTAGCCCTACCCTGCCTGCCGACCAGGACTGGCGTAGCCCTACCCTGCCTGCCGACCAGGACTGGTGTAGCCCTACCCTGCCTGCCGACCTGGGCTGGTGTAGCCCTACCCTACCTGCCGACCAGGGCTGGTGTAGCCCTTCCCTACCTACCGACCAGGGCTGGTCGACCTGTATGCCAGCAGGAATCTTACCCAACTGTGTCAGCAAAAGCTGCGTCATTTTTCAAGTTAATGGTTCTGGGGTCGAGTGTGGGAGCCGGGCCCAGCCTACGACCACCTGTACATATCACGGAAGGAGACTTTTATGTTATTATTATTATTATTATTATTATTATTATTAATATTATTAATATTATTATTATTATTATTTGATATACAAACCCGGGACGTATTTCTCTACGGATCCTGAGAGCTTCGAGGCTGCGCTACCAACCAGCAGCTGGGTAATGCTGGACTCCTGTGGAGCGAGAAGTTCTTTGGCGAGACTGTACCCTCCCTCCTCACCTGACTGACGGTGACGTAGCTTCGCTCATGGTGATTCTCCACTCGTGATGTAACCACAGGTAGACGCAGTCCAGTTTGTTGTGTTCATGGGTCGCACTGTCGTATTCATGAGTTGTACTGTCGTATTCATGAGTTGTACTGTCGTATTCATGAGTTGTACTGTCGTATTCATGAGTTGTACTGTCGTATTCATGAGTTGTACTGTCGTATTCATGAGTTGTACTGTCGTATGTATGGGTCGCACAGTCGTGTTCGTGGGGGGGAATTATACTGTCGTGTTCATGGTTCGTACCGTCGTGTTCATAGGTGAGTTATGCCGTCGTCTTCATGGGTCGTACCGTCGTGTTCAAGGGTCGTACCGTCGTGTATATGGGTTGTTCCGTCATGTTCAAGGGTCGTACCATCGTGTTCAAGGGCTGGACGGTTGAATTCAAGTGTTGTACCGTCATGTGCAGGGGTTGTACCGTCGTTGTGGAGGAGTTGTACCATCGTGTTCAAGGGCTGGACGGTTGTGTTCCAGTGTTGTACCGTCGTGTTGTAGGGGTTGTACCATCCTGATGAGGTTGACGTAGATTATAAGACTCGGGTATTGTGGCGCGTGTGAGGTGGCGGAAGGAACCAGTTTGTGGGCGGTGTGTGCCTGGCACCATGGAAATCTCTCCCTAATGTATGCAGATGGCAAACCTGAGTGGGCTCTTCCACTCCCTTCCCACTCCCCGCCCTCCCTTCCTTCCTCCCTGGAAAGTTGGCAGACGATGACCCTCTCCTTCCGCCCTGCCCGCAGCTCCTTAGGTCACCCTAGGTAGAGGGAGGGAGGGAGGACTGGTTAAGGGAGGTCACCTGCTCAAGTGAGTCCCGTGGGGTGTAAAGCGAGGGTTGTCAGGGCTAGAGGGAAGGCCTACCCACGAGAGGAAGAGAGGAGGGATAAGGGTTAGGACTGTCCGTGGGTGTCGGAGTGACTATCCATCAGTGTCGAATGGATCGTTCGGCGGGGGGGGGGGGGGGTAATTACCCTACGAGGATGTCTTGAGGGCCGTCCGTGGGCGTGGTAATTACCGTCCTGGAGGTGTGGTTAAGGGTCGTCCGTGGGTGTGGTAATTACCGTCCTGGAGGTGTGGTTAAGGGCCGTCCGTGGGTGTGGTAAGCACCCTGCGGGAGGTGTGGTTAAGGGTCGTCCGTGGGTGAGGTAATTACCGTGCGGGAGGTGTGGTTAAGGGCCGTCCGTGGGCGTGGTAATTACCGTCCTGGAGGTGTGGTTAAGGGCCGTCCGTGGGCGTGGTAATTACCGTGCGGGAGGTGTGGTTAAGGGCCGTCCGTGGGTGTGGTAATTACCGTCCTGGAGGTGTGGTTAAGGGCCGTCCGTGGGCGTGGTAATTACCGTGCGGGAGGTGTGGTTAAGGGCCGTCCGTGGGCGTGGTAAGCACCGTCCAGGTGGTGAGGGAAGGACCGTTCCCAGGGGAGCCATGGTGGGTTACGACTACGGGAGGAACGTAATGGGCGGGGAGAGAGAGAGAGAGAGAACACACACACACACACACACACACACACACACACACACACACACACACACCTAGGGGGAGCCAGGCCAGGCATCGTGTGCCGCAGCAGGTCGGGGTCTGTCCTCACCTGCTGCCACCACCTCTGTCCTCACTGTATCGCACACCAGCACCTCTCCTGGACGAGAACTCTCTCTCTCTCTCTCTCTCTCTCTCTCTCTCTCTCTCTCTCTCTCTCTCTCTCTCTCTTTTCCTGAGGTGACCCATCTCGCTGGGATGAGTTGCCACCCCCCCCCCCCCCCCCCCCCCCGTCCCCAGGCCGCCCCCTTCCCGCGGGCCTCCCATCCGTCCCGTCCCGTCTGTCTCAAATTAGTGGTCTACCATCCCATTTCAGCTCCGCCCGCCTGTCCCGTCCCATCCCGACACTCTCCACCTGTCCCCTCCCATCCCATCCCATCATCCCCTGCCTGCCCGACCCGGGCCTAAGTGAGGGGCTGCTCACCCCGGGAAGGCTGCGTTATTGTCTGGTTACCACCCGCCCGCCAGCCTGCTACATGTCAACACCCCAGCCTCCAGCCCTAGCCCTAGCCTCCAGCCCTAGCCCTAGCCTCCAGCCCTAGCCTTAGCCTCCAGCCCCAGCCTCTAGCCCCAGCTTCCAGCCCCAGCCTCCAGCCCTAACCTTAGCCTCCATCCCTAGTCCTAGCCTCCAGCCCTAGCCTCCAGCCCTAGCCCTAGCCTCCAGCCCTAGCCCTAGCCTCCAGCCCTAGCCCTAGCCTCCAGCCCTAGCCTTAGCCTCCAGCCCCAGCCTCCAGCCCTAGTCCCAGCCTCCAGCCCCAGCCTCCAGCCCTAGCCCCAGCCTCCAGCCCCAGCCTCCAGCCCTAGCCCCAGCCTCCAGCACTAGCCCCAGCCTCTAGCCCCAGCTTCCTGACCCATCTTACAGCTACAACCATCAGCGCACAGGTGGTGGCGGTATGGCCGAGTGTGCGAGTGTCAGGGTCTGGCGGAGGCAACACTGTGTGTGGTGGGGAGGAGAAGGGGGAAAGTTGAGGATTGGGAGAGGGAAAGACGGCCTGGGGGAGGGAGAGCAGGAGAGAGAGAGAGAGAGAGAGAGAGAGAGAGAGAGAGAGAGAGAGAGAGAGAGAGAGAGAGAGGCAGGGGGGGAGAGGTGGCTGGTACAATATTAACGTGGTTAGGCGGGCGGGGAGAGGAGGCCAGGCCGGTGTTGGTTGCTGTGGCCTCACCCGCTCTCACCTGCCCTCACTGTTACATTATCCTCCTCACCAGACACCAGGGGACGTCCTCCACAGCACGGCAGGGTCGCCAGCTGCTGTTCCTGAGCACGGGACGAACAGCAGCTGCCCCTCAGCATGTGAGGGACAGCAGCTGTTCCTGGGCATGCTATGGACAGCAGCTGTTCCTGGGCATGCTAGAGACAGCAGCTGTTCCTGGGGTGCTAGGGACAGCAGCTGTTGCTGGGCATGCTAGGGACAGCAGCTGTTGCTAGGTGTGCTAGGGACAGCAGCTGTTGCTGGGCATGCTAGGGACAGCAGCTGTTGCTAGGTGTGCTAGGGACAGCAGCTGTTGCTGGGCATGCTAGGGACAGCAGCTGTTCCTGGGCATGCTAGGGACAGCAGCTGTTGCTGGGTGTGCTAGGGACAGCAGCTGTTGCTGGGTGTGCTAGGGACAGCAGCTGTTCCTGGGCATGCTAGGGACAGCAGCTGTTGCTGGGCATGCTAGGGACAGCAGCTGTTCCTGGGCATGCTAGGGACAGCAGCTGTTGCTGGGTGTGCTAGGGACAGCAGCTGTTCCTGGGCATGCTAGGGACAGCAGCTGTTGCTGGGTGTGCTAGGGACAGCAGCTGTTCCTGGGCATGCTAGGGACAGCAGCTGTTCCTGGGCATGCTAGGGACAGCAGCTGTTGCTGGGCATGCTAGGGACAGCAGCTGTTCCTGGGCATGCTAGGGACAGCAGCTGTTGCTAGGTGTACGAGGGCCGGCACCTGTGGTGGAGAGCATATAACGCAGGTGGTGGTATGTGACGTGTGACAGGTGTGTATCTGGGGATGTGGGTGGGTGGGTGTCAGGCTGGGAGTCATGGGTGTATCTAGGGGTGTGGGTGGGTGGGTGTCGTAGCTGGGGAGTGATACATGTATCTAGTGGTGTGGGTGTGTGTGTGTGTCGTGGCTGGGGAGTGGCAGGTGTATCTGGGGATGTGTGTGGGTGGGTGTCTCGTGGCTGGGGAGTGGCAGGTGTATCTGGGGATGTGGGTGGGTAGGTGTGTCGTGGCTGGGGAGTGGCAGGTGTATCTGGGGATGTGGGTGGGTAGGTGTGTCGTGGCTGGGGAGTGGTAGGTGTATCTGAGGATGTGGGTGGGTGGGTGTGTGTGTTATGGCTGGGGGTGGGTGGGTGTGTGTGTTATGGCTGGGGGTGGGTGGTGGTAATGTACACACGCCAGAGGTGGCTCCGGGCACGCTAGGGGTGTAGGGTGTACCCAAGGCTCTGCTGCACCCTCCCTTCAGCAGGGGTCAGGTTGGTGGCCTGCCCTTCACACTCAAGGGTCGTGCCGTTGTGCTTAAGGGTCGTGCTGTCGTGCTCAAGGGTCGCAACACAGAGTTCAGTGTTTTAGAATAACTACAATTAAGAACACGTTTGCCGCTTTCGTATAATGACGAGACCATACAGAATTTCAGCGACGTCGTACGGGGAATATAACGAACCGAAAGGATATTGATCACATAGTACATTGAGGGTTTATGTGGCCTGTGTACTGCATCAAGTACAAGGCTCACTTGAGAGAGAAGTTGAAGCCTCTGCCTTAAGTGAGACACTTATAAAGGAGATGTGTTCCTTCCTCCTTCCTTCCTTCTTCGTACTGTAAGAACATGTGAATGTATATGACTGATTTATATGTATATATTTCGGTCATATTACCCTGGTTTATGAGAGAATTATATAATATTTGTTGTTATAAACGATAAGAATTTTTGATATTTTTATCGCTTACTGAGATGTATATATTAGTTTGAATTCATGTGTAGATTATAGTAACATGATTATTTGAAATAAAGATATAATTGTATGGTATAAGTCAGTCATAGTTATACATTAATACTGTATTTCATGACTACAACCAGCAGCAGGGTCAGCTGTAACACTTGGCCAGTCGTTCGTGTATTCCCAGTCCACTTCCATGAATACGTTTCTAAATTTTCACATGCCAGGCCTCAGTCATGTGAAATATGTACTCAAAGATAGTGTGTGTGTGTGTGTGTGTGTGTGTGTGTGTGTGTGTCATAGCCTTATGACAGTGGCAGGTACAAACTAGTATCTTTGTGCACATACCCCAGGGTGTGCACCTGAGAATGATTTATATATGGTGAAATGAGTTTGTTTGATGAATAGAGAAATATAGAAGATAGTTATAAAGAAAATGACGGGAATGTGGCCTGCTAACTAATGGCCATAGTGGAAGTGTCTTAGGAGGAGCAGAGAGGTGTATGGTTAAGATGTAATAGAGGCAACTGTGCAGTTAGGTGAACACTGTGTATGTTTTTCTTTTTCTTTTAGTGCAGTATTAACGTGGGTTCCCTCCCTGGCGTCATGGTGTCTGGGGTTCTGCGTTGGGTTCATTTCAGTGTTGGTCTGAGCAGGAGAGCAATCCCCTGGGGAGAGGAGTAACTTTTCCTTCGTAATTCATGAATTAGAGATGAAAACTTCCAGCGGCAGACTCTTGAAACATTGGTCGAATAGTTGGACATGTTGCCTCCAAGCTTTGGTCGAGAAGTTCTTCACGTTGCTTCGAAACATTGGTCGAGGGTTTCTTGATGTTGCATCGAAACATTGGTCGAGGGTTTCTTCACGTTGCTTCGAAACATTGGTCGAGGGTTTCTTCACGTTGCTTCGAAACATTGGTCGAGGATTTCTTCACGTTGGTTCGAAACAGTGGTCGAGAAGTTCGACACGTTTTGAAACATTGGTCGAGGATTTCTTCACGTTGGTTCGAAGCACTGGTCAAGAAGTTCGACACGTTGCTTTGAAACGGAGGTTGAGGAGTTCGACACGGTGCCTCGAAACATTGGTCGGGAAGTTGCTTGGAAACTGTGGGTGAAGTATTGCTTCGTCTTGGTCACATGGGAATAATATATATATATATATATATATATATATATATATATATATATATATATATATATATATATATATATAGGACGCACGGCCAAATGAAGCCTTAATCAAGGACATCTTTTTAACACTTTTCTCTCATGCATTTGTACTTTTTGTATGGGGGCGGGTTGGCTTCGGGAATGAAGGCAATCAATTATGAATATGAACACCTCGGAAAAACGGCGATAAAGTATATCAACTGACTTCTATTTCTCTCTTGTGTCTCCCCTGATGATGTAATTATTACACGAAAGTGCACTTGGGAACTTATCGTGTTTCATTTTCCCCGTGGATTCATAGGAATATATATATATATATATATATATATATATATATATATATATATATATATATATATAGAGAGAGAGAGAGAGAGAGAGAGAGAGAGAGGGAGAGAGAGAGAGAGAAGCACGTTAATGAGATGGCCTCATTGATGCTGTGACCCAGCGCTCGCCTCCCCATGACCAGACGTGATGGCTGAACATGAACGCTCATGGAGGTGAGAGTGGCTCTGGCAAGTGTGAGGTGTTGGTGACGGAAGTGGTGATGGTGACGGGAAGTGAGAGGTGTTGGTGACGGAAGTGAGAGGTGATGGTGACGGGAAGTGAGAGGTGTTGGTGACGGGAGGTGAGAGGTGATGGTGACGGGAAGTGAGAGGTGATGGTGACGGGAAGTGAGAGGTGTTGGTGACGGAAGTGAGTGGTGATGGTGACGGGAAGTGAGAGGTGTTGGTGACGGAAGTGAGAGGTGATGGTGACGGGAAGTGAGAGGTGATGGTGACGGGAGGTGAGAGGTGATGGTGACGGGAAGTGAGAGGTGATGGTGACGGGAAGTGAGAGGTGATGGTGACGGGAAGTGTGAGGTGATGGTGACGGGAAGTGAGAGGTGACGGTGACGGGAAGGTAGCGGGGGAAGGTGGAGGTAATTAGGAGCCCCGCCTTGTGTACGCCAGCCTCGGGCACGCTGGAAATTCGATGCGTTGGCCGCTGGCTGTTTGTATGGAGATGCCTGGCGCATTTGCATTTTTATACCTGTGTTACACGTGGTGTGTGCGGGTGTGTGTGCGGGTGTGTGTGTGTGTGTGTGTGTGTGTGTGTGTGTGTGTTGGGGAGGGGGTTGTGAGGGCGGGGGGCGGGGGGAATTATAGGCGTCACGAGGCAGCAGACGATGTCATGCTGTTCACGGATACATGGACATATACATGTAAATACACAGACCACAGATCCAAGCGAGGGGGAGGTCTGGCCTTGACGCGAGAGAGAGGAGAGAGAGAGAGAGAGAGAGAGAGAGAGAGAGAGAGAGAGAGAGAGAGAGATAACGAAACACTTTTTTATATGAATTACGTAATAACGTCAAAAGCTGTTATTCTCTACAAAGATCATTTATAAAATGGTTCGAACTCTTTACCATGAGCGTTGTGGTGGTGACCGACGTGCCTTGTACCTGCTGGACATGTGGGGTGGTCGGTCTGGTGTACACCATGGTGGCAGGCTGCACCCACACAGCAGGGCCAGGCACACACACACACAGCAGGGCCCGGCACACACACACACACACACAGCAGGGCCCGGCACACACACACACACACACACACACACACACACACACACACACACACACACACACACAGCAGGGCCAGGCACACACACACACACACAGCAGGGCCCGGCACACACACAGACAGCAGGGCCCAGCACACACTCACAGCAGGGCCAGGCACACACACACAGCAGGGCCAGGCACACACACACAGCAGGGACAGGCACACGCACACAGCAGGGCCAGGCACACACACACAGCAGGGCCCGGCACACGCACACAGCAGGGACAGGCACACACACACAGCAGGGCCCGGCACACACACACACACACACACACACACAGCAGGGCCAGGCACACACACACAGCAGGGCCCGGCACACACCCACACAGCAGGGCCCGGCACACACACACACACACACACAGCAAGGCCCGGCACACACACACACACACACACACACACACACACACACACACACACACACACAGCAGGGCCAGGCACACACACACACACACAGCAGGGCCCGGCACACACACAGACAGCAGGGCCCAGCACACACTCACAGCAGGGCCAGGCACACACACACAGCAGGGCCAGGCACACACACACAGCAGGGACAGGCACACGCACACAGCAGGGCCAGGCACACACACACAGCAGGGCCCGGCACACGCACACAGCAGGGCCAGGCACACACACACAGCAGGGCCCGGCACACACACACACACACACACACAGCAGGGCCAGGCACACACACACAGCAGGGCCCGGCACACACCCACACACAGCAGGGCCCGGCACACACACAGACAGCAGGGCCCAGCACACACTCACACACACAGCAGGCACACACACGCAGCAGGGCCAGGCACACACACACAGCAGGGCCAGGCACACGCACACAGCAGGGCCAGGCACACACACACACACAGCAGGGCCCGGCACACACACACAGCAGGGCCCGGCACACACACACACACACACACAGCAGGGCCCGGCACACACACACACACAGCAGGGCCCGGCACACACACACACACAGCAGGGCCCGGCACACACCCACACACAGCAAGGCCCGGCGCACACACACAGCAGGGCCCGGCACACACCCACACACAGCAGGGCCCGGCACACACACACACACACAGCAGGGCCCGGCACACACACACACACAGCAGGGCCCGGCACACACCCACACACAGCAGGGCCCGGCACACACACAGACAGCAGGGCCCAGCACACACTCACAGCAGGGCCAGGCACACACACACAGCAGGGCCAGGCACACACACACAGCAGGGACAGGCACACGCACACAACAGGGCCAGGCACACACACACAGCAGGGCCCGGCACACGCACACAGCAGGGCCAGGCACACACACACAGCAGGGCCCGGCACACACACACACACACACACACACACACACACACACACACACACACACACACACACACAGCAGGGCCAGGCACACACACACAGCAGGGCCCGGCACACACACACACACACACAGCAGGGCCAGGCACACACACACAGCAGGGCTCGGCACACACACTCACACACACAGCAGGGCCCGGCACACACACACACAGCAGGGCCCGGCACACACACACACACAGCAGGGCCCGGCACGCACACACACACACACACAGCAGGGCCAGGCACACACACACACAGCAGGGCCCGGCACACACACACAGCAGGGCCCGGCACACACACACACACACGTGGAGTACAATGGTGGTGACGTGTGTCTCCTGAGCACCAGCAGTGTGACGGCACGGTGCTGGGGGTGTGATCATGGCCCACCAATGTGTCCTCACCCTTAAGACTTTGGTGAGGGGTCTGGGGTCGTGGTGAAGGGTCGTACCGTCGTGGTGTAGCTTCGTACCGTTGTGGTGAGGGGTCGCACCGTCGTGGTGAAGGGTCGTACCGTCGTGGTGAAGGATCGCACCGTCGTGGTGAAGGGTCGTACCGTCGTGGTGAGGGAGTGTATGAGGCTGGGGGCGACATGTTGGTCGTGTGTCAGAGGTGGGGCTTGGCTGTACACACGACCCGGGCCGAGCAGAACTTCATTCAAATTCTGTCGAAGTTGTGTATAGTGAAGTTGTTGGGGGGGGGAGGGGATTGGCCTCTGGACACGGGAGGTGTGTGTGTGTGTGTGTGTGTGTGTGTGTGTCGGGGAAGGTTCAGGAATATGTATTGGGGCCAAGGTTGACTGTGGAAGCTTGGGGGGAGGTAAGGTAAGGTTGTGTCTGGTGGGAATGTAAAGTGGAAGGAAGACATGACAGCCTTTCCCTACACCGCCATGCATGGGAATTCATGACCTCCCCCCCTCTCATGTTTTTTCATGATGGCCATGACATGTGCCCCTCAGTATAAGGTAGGCTTTCCACTTGCCTCATAACTCTCCAAGTTATCGTTCTCCTACGTCTCTCTGTACTTCATCATGTCTTGAGCATTATTGTGCGTCAGTTAAGGCCTGGCCACCTGACCGTGGCTGGAGCCGTCAACAGAGGCAAGTGTTTGTGTCTGGGGACTTGGTGTGGACCCCGCTGGCTGGCTGGCTGGGATGGCAGGTGTGCTGGTGGCGGGAGGAACACGCCTGGGCGTGGGAGACGGTGGGGGTGTAAGGTGTTGCTACGTAGGGCGAAGATACGCCGAGCTTGGGATATCAGACGTGCCCGGCATGGGATAGACGTGCCCGGCATGGGATAGACGTGCCCGGCATGGGATAGACGTGCCCGGTATGGGATAGACGTGCCCGGTATGGGATAGACGTGCCCGGTATGGGATAGACGTGCCCGGCATGGGATAGGTTTGCTTGTATTTACGGTGGGGTATCCAGAGTACGGTACAGTATGTTTGGCTACCTATGGATGCACTGTGGCGTAGGGTGTGTACCATACGTCGGTTGTAGTGTACCGGGCCAGGGGTGAGTATACCGGGCCTGGAAGGGTGTACCATACGTCGGTTGTAGTGTACCGGGCCAGGGGTGAGTATACCGGGCCTGGATGGGTGTACCATACGTCGGTTGTAGTGTATCGGGCCAGGGGTGAGTGTACCGGGCCTGGAAGGGTGTACCATTCGTCGGGTGTAGGGTACCGGGCCAGGGGTGAGTGTACCGGGCCTGGAAGGGTGTACCATTCGTCGGGTGTAGGGTACCGGGCCAGGGGTGAGTGTACCGGGCCTGGAAGGGTGTACCATGCGTCGGGTGTAGTGTATCGGGCCAGGGGTGAGTGTACCGGGCCTGGAAGGGTGTACCATGCGTCGGGTGTAGTGTATCGGGCCAGGGGTGAGTGTACCGGGCCTGGAAGGGTGTACCATACGTCGGGTGTAGGGTACCGGGCCAGGGGTGAGTGTACCGGGCCTGGAAGGGTGTACCATTCGTCGGGTGTAGGGTATCGGGCCAGGGGTGGGTGTACCGGGTGGGTCATGCATGTGTAGGTCACATGGCCGGGACTCGGACGGTGTATTGCTGGGAGGGACGAGGGGGGGTCGTCACGGCGGCAATCAGGGTTGGGTTGGGGGGGATGATGGAAAGCGGGGGCCAGGCAGGCATGCTAATGTGGGAAGGTTGTCCCCCCTTCCGTCACTTTGATGGTGCATGGTTGGCTGGGGGCGGAATGTGGCAGTAAGGAATGGAGACATAGGAGGAGGGAGGGAGAAAGATACAACAGAAAAGACGTGAGAGCGAGCCAGAGATGTGTGTGTGTGTGACCTGAAGACGTGGCAGACGGAGGAGTAAGTAGCCAGGTGAGGAAGGCAGAGGCAGTGGTCAGGGAAAATGGAGATGTAAAGAATGAGAGAGAGAAGGGGAGGAAAGGAGATGTGTGGAGGGTATGGGGCCATGTGGCCTGACCCAGGGGTGCAGGTGAGGGAGGGGCCATGCAATGCACGGGGACACCAGTGCAAAGATTTCGGGTCCGACTGATGTATTGACCAGCAGGTCGGGGCCGCTGCTGGCAACACGACCGACTCACTTACGGACCAGTTCACCTGTGTGGGGAGGTCCTCACTCTAGCCCCTCCTGTAGGGTACACCTGTATGTTGTCCGGGGGCCCTCATCAGTACCTGACCTGTAGGGTACACCTGTATGTTGTGTAGGGAGGCCCTCAGCAGTACCGGACCTGTAGGGTACACCTGTCATCACCCACCCCTCGTGTGGGGTACGCCTGTATGTTGTCTGGGGGGTTGGGGGGGCCCACCCGTCGTGTGGGGTACACCCGTCACTACCACTCATCTCCATTACTCTGGATGGAAACATTTTTCGCTGGCCTCGTTGTTTATTTCCTTAGCCTCTTTCATCTGGCTTTCCCTCCCTCACACACTACCCGCTTCCCTCATCCCTCCCGTCTCCCTCACACACTACCCGCTTCCCTCGCCCCTCCCGTCTCCCTCACACACTACCCGCTCCCCTCACCCCTCCCGTCTCCCTCACACACTACCCGCTTCCCTCACCCCTCCCGTCTCCCTCACACACTACCCGCTTCCCTCACCCCTCCCGTCTCCCTCACACACTACCCGCTTCCCTCATCCCTCCCGTCTCCCTCAGTTAGCTTCGCCACGTCCACGTTCTACTTTCGTTTCTGACTAAATATCTTTTGTCCCGCGTGGCTCGGCCGGAGACCTTGAGAGCCAGCGTTGTGCGAGCAAGGCCACACCAGCCAAGCCACCAGGACGGAACTGTTATGTAGTGTAAGGGCGCCACCTCCAGCCTCACACACACACACACACACACACACACACACACACACACAGCAAGGCCAGCATGTGTAAATATCCAGTCACTGGCACGTATGGTGACGGTGCACTCTGAGGGTTACTTGTGAGAGGAATGTGTGCTTTGTGAGCCGATAGTGATACATGGACTAGAATACGATGACTCAGGATGACAAGTATAGTGGAGGAAGGTTTGTGTGTGAGAGGCATGGGTCAGGTCTCATCAGTACGTCAACCAGCAACATATTTTGTCAACACACGATTACCGGGTGTTGTACCGGGGTCACACCTCTCACGGAAGAGTGATTGCCTGTTTGTAACTACCTAATTGTGTTGTTGGGATGAGGAGGGGTACACTTGTGGGGTCCCATCTCGTGGAAGTTCTTTACTGTCGTACAACTTTATAAACTTCAGTATGTCGTCCACTTTCGCAGTTTGACCATTCACTCTACTCTAGTTTATGTCTAGTTTATTCTAGTTCTGGCTTCATGTTGGATGTGAACATCTTGATGAGTATTCCCTTGTCCGTAGACTTGAGTGCTCTCGTAGTATGTGACAGTAGACGGGTGGTTTACCCTGCTGGTCTCGTCATGTGGTTGGTTCTCTGGCGACAGAGTTGAGAGCATGTCTTCTCTCGTCTCTTCCACAAACAGAGTCGTGCAGTTTATCTCTGCTGGATGATGTTCAGATGGAGGCTGTCTTCCGCTGTGTCCCATAATCATTACAGTTACTCGCGATGAATTTCATCAACAAAACATCAGACTAACTTTAGAGTTTGTTTAGATTCCCTTGTAGTTGAATGCAATCTTTTTCGCTTTTCACTTCTTCCTGATGATCCTGTTATCATTCGCAAATATATTCATGTTGGAATCCATTCCATCTGTCAAGTCATTTACATAGATCAAGAAAAGCAATATTCCCGGCAGAGGCCCATGGCATAGGCCCTCTGCGACATGTCTCTGGTGACCTTATC
Organism: Panulirus ornatus; assembly: GCF_036320965.1. NCBI lineage: Eukaryota > Metazoa > Arthropoda > Malacostraca > Decapoda > Palinuridae > Panulirus > Panulirus ornatus. Next base: position 34,475,041 of record NC_092232.1, read on the forward strand.
TCATATCAGGAAGGTTCCCTGACGTACTGTCTTGTGTTCCCTTCCACTCAGCTGATGTGTTATCCATCGAGACAGTCTCCCTCACATTCCATCTCTCTGGAACTGTTTCTGATGGTTTTGGGCTGTCCAGATACAGTCAGTACCCCCAGCCGTCTCCTCTGACTGAGCTCACTCTCTCGTAGAAATCCAAGACGTTCATTACGTATGACCTTATTATTATTATTTTCCCCCCAGAATCACGTTGGTGCTCACTCTAAAAGTTTCTCCTACGCATGAAGTCACGTATTTTAGTGTCTGATTGTATTTTCCACTACACTACAGACCATACTGATCAGGGAGACCTGTGTGTGAAGTTGGTCTTTTCCACTACACTACAGACCACACTGATCAGGGAGACCTGTGTGTGAAGTTGGTCTTTTCCACTTCACTACAGACCATACTGATCAGGGAGACCTGTGTGTGAAGTTGGTCTTTTCCACTACACTACAGACCACACTGATCAGGGAGACCTGTGTGTGAAGTTCAGCTCCTGCTCCCGGACTCTTATTTTACAGACAGGTATAATGTTTACCCTTGTCCTCCACTTCTGCGGCACTTTCATTTTCCAGCGTCAACTTGAACACCAAGCTGTGTTTTTTTTTTTTTTTTCAAGAATACGTACACACGTCTTCACCACTTGTGTACGTATTTCATCAGATCCATTACGTTTTGTATGGGTCAAATATCTTCTCCAGATATTTTGTTTTCTTACTTTACGTGAGACGTCACGGGCACCTGAGGCCATAATCAAGGCCATCTCATTTACTCTCTCTCTCTCTCTCTCTCTCTCTCTCTCTCTCTCTCTCTCTCTCTCTCTCTCTCTCTCTCTCTCTCTCTCTCTCATCCCATGGGAGTACGATGAACAGCTGTGTTGACTGTGGACCGACTGCCGCAGCCAGGGACGCTCCATCGCTTTGCCGTACCTGCGGCACATCCCGCCTCACGGGTGGTGGTGGGCGGTGGGCGGTGTTACAGGATCCTCCTCCTCCACTGTGGAGACACACGTCTTGAGAGTGTCATCGGAATCCCTTGTAACCCTGCCTCTGAATCCCATAGTGGGATCAGATGCTCTCCTAGTGGCACTAAACTGCTGCTCGTGAAGAATTTATATATGTGGAAAGGTTTTGGGTTATCTCCCGCCTTGTCTGCATAAGTACTACTCTCAGACTTTCATCATTCCTTCTTTTTTTTTCGTATCCTTGTGTCGTCGTGTCTTGTTCTCGTGTATCATGTAGATGTTGGCTGGCTGGGTGAGAGTTTAGTACAGCTTATCCTGAAGCTTCTGCACTTTTTAACGTTTTTTAACGTCTTTTTAACATCTATTTCCCCCAGTTTATTTCACCGTGGTAATTGTTGTGTGTGTGTGTGTGTGTGTGTGTGTGTGTGTGTGTGTGTGTGTGTGTGTGTGTGTGTGTGGTTTCCACGATCATATCTGGTGTTTAGGTCTGGTCACATCTCTGTCATGCTCACACCATATGCCACATATTGAACATGAAGCATGAGATGGTCACATCTGTCATGTTCACATCATGTACCACATAGTGAACATGAAGCATGAGGTGGTCACATCTCTGTCATGTTCACATCATGTACCACATAATGAACGTGAAGCATGAGATGGTCACATCTGTCATGTTCACATCATGTGCTACATAGTGAACATGAAGCATCAGATGGTCACATCTCTGTCATGTTCACATCATGTGCCACATAGTGAAGGTGAAGCATGAGATGGTCACATCTCTGTCATGTTCACATCATGTGCCATATAGTATACGTTAAGGACTTGTGACACCATGGCTTTCCACCTTCGTGTGAATATCGTAAAGTCTATCGCTTTGTTCTCTGTACCTTTGTGAATCCTTCCATTATTAGTGTTTGACTATTTCTAAGAAGGGAATGTGTTACTGCCTCATGAACCACAGTGCACTTCTCTCATACATTTACCCTTCTCATTACATGTTGTTTTAATGAGTATTTCCTCAGTATTTCATGAAGCTAAAGTTGTGTCATTATAATTTTGAGGACCAAGTTCGCTCAATCTGTGTCTCCTTGCTGCCCGTCTCTGTTATTATCATGCCTCGCTCACAACACCACAGGCGAGACCTCATCTCTCAACTAACATATTAGGTCCACAGCCCCACAGTAGCGTCAGGTGCATTTTTTGATCTAATACGATGATTAAGTTCCACCTCTGAATCATTTACCACCAGTCCTCACCTCCCCCCTCGTCATGTGTGAACCTGACCTCCCCGTCAGACGCTAACCATCGCTTGTTACTCCTCCCGCGCTACTGGCAGAGCGGTGCTCTCTCTCCTCTCCTCTTCCCCGTCTTCGGCGTCTCCTGCTCTCTCTCTCTCTCTCTCTCTCTCTCTCTCTCTCTCTCTCTCTCTCTCTCTCTCTCTCTCTCTCTCTCTCTCTCTTATATAAAGACCCACCCCCTCCCCACTGAATTCCTCCCATGTCTCAAAAGTTCCTTCATGTCCTCGGCGCCTCCTAATTACCTGCCTCTGATTAACCTCTTTCTATCGTAGTTAAGACCCGGCCTTGATTAGCACTTGTGTGCGTGGCTGCCGGAGCCTCCAACGTAAACATAAGTAGCCATTACTGGTTATCCCCTCATCCTCCTCCCCCCTGACACTGTGCTAACCATGTTTATCTCCCGTAGGTGGCTTTTGATGGGCTGTCCTTCCTTCCTTCCTTCCTTCTTTCCTTCATTCATTCATTCATTCATTCCTTCCTTCCTTCACCCATTCCTCCTTTAGACTCGTCCAGAATATGGTCTCTTCTTTCAGGGCAAATTTCGTCTAATTTTCGACCTGTCACTACAACCTTCTCTGCTTCGTTACTTTCCCGCTAAATCCCTTTGTGTTGATTCGTCGACGTCCATGTTTAGTTATCACTGAGATCATCATTGTTTCCTACAGACCAGGATCGTGTGTGTGTGTATTATGTTCTTCCTCTGTTCTTGCATCATCTGGGCCACATAGGTCTTGTTCTGTCTCTCATAAGGTATATTCTCTCTACATCTTCACTTGATTCCCCGCGTCACTGTTTCACTGCTCACAGCTCTGTCTGTTTTCTTCACTGCATCAGTCTTCACAGCTCTGCTTGTGTACGAGAGGTGCAGATCCTTCTTATTCATCTCTCTGCCCTGCGGTCAGTCACTGCACCTCTGGTCTTCTGGTTATGTTTCTGCTCAATACTCTCAGCTGAACTGCTTCTTTGTTCGTGGTATTTGACTCCATTTTTCACTCCCACCAGTTGACTCTCTCATATGATGACACATTACATGTTCTATGTATTAATTTCACGTTTAATCTTTATAGATTGCGTCGTCTGTGTTTACCTGCCGTCCTGTTCCTCTGTCATTTCTGTTCGTTCCTCCAGTTTGATATCGTCCCATACCTTCCCTCCTGTAGATGTTGTCACACGTGGGTCTTCCATAGTCTCTGCCTGTGTGTGAATCCTGTTTAGATTTAGAAATTGAATTAGAAATATGATTTTGAAAAGTCTTTTTTTTCTCTTGCTTGACCTGGTTCACTAGTGTGTTTGACCCTAACCTGACCTGGGCTGGAGTGATGCACTGGCCTGACATTCCTGGTCTAGGGTTACGGTCCTCTGTCTGCCAGGATCAGGTCTCACAAAGTCTTGAGTTATACCCCGAGTCTTCTGAGAGCCAGCATATGGCATTATTAACCACCCACTCCTCCCTCACCCGTCGCTTTGTGTCACGCGCTGAGGGACCCGGGTGTTTAATTAAGGTAATTTTCCCTTCCTATGTACGTAGGTGTGGCTGGCTGGTGTACCCAGCGTACTCTTGTCAGGTGAGTGAGGCAGGCTCACCTCCACGGTCGACATTATATGACAATTTGTAGAGTTGTAGGTGAACTTGGGCACCACCAGGTGGCAGCAGCCTGCCTGGCCAGGTGGCTCACTTGGGCATCACCAGGTGGCAGCCTGCCTGGCCAGGTGGCTCACTTGAGCACCACCAGGTGGCAGCCTGCCTGGCCAGGTGGCTCACTTGGGCATCACCAGGTGGCAGCCTGCCTGGCCAGGTGGCTCACTTGAGCACCACCAGGTGGCAGCCTGCCTGGCCAGGTGGCTCACTTGGGCATCACCAGGTGGCAGTCTTCCTGGCCAGGTGGCTCACCAGGTGGCAGCCTGCCTTACCTTCATATGTTGATGGCTCCATCAAGGAGGAAGTCCACATGGAGTTTGGGTCTTACTGCGTTGTGGAAAAGGTTGATTAACGGAAAGGGAGAAAGATGAGGGAAATCCGTTCAGTAGGAAATGGATGATCTGCCTTTTCAGAACGGGAAGATGATGACTATTGGGGAAGACATGGCGGGTTAAAAGAGTTCGAAGGTTGCGCTGTGTAAGGGAAGAAACAGACATCGCAACGAGCATATAAGGTTGACGTGTGTCGCAGTAGCTTTGCTGGGTATTACGTTGTGTGGGGAATAATGGCGCGGTGGGCGGGTCACTCGCCACCAACCAGCCAGCTATCGAAAGCAGACACCAAAATTACGTGTACATTAGAGGGAAAGTGAACTCAACACGGTGGCCTGGGAGGAGCGGGTTAACTTTCGAGGTCGGGCTGTCAGAGGTGATAAGTCAGATTGCTTTGGACCCGACTCTCTGCCGAGTACGTATGTAGAGCTGGAACCTCCCCGGACGTGAGGGGAGGACCCCGTGCAAGGACGGATCTCTTCTCTGTATCCTGAGAACAACTGTTGTGGGGGAAAATACATTTCCTGCATCTGAACAGGTCTTCCCGTAACTTGAGAGGCAAACTTGGCTGCCAGTATAATGCGGGAGGACTTTTAGACACGTTAGAGTTAGGTTGGGTCTGCCTGACAAGACGAGACGCTGTTAATGCGAGAGATGATGATGAAGCGGACTTGTGCCAGAGATGACAATGAAGCGGACTTGTGCCAGAGATGATCATGAAGCGGACTTGTGCCAGAGATGATCATGAAGCGGACTTGTGCCAGAGATGATCATGAAGCGGACTTGTGTGAGAGATGATGATGAAGCGGACTTGTAAGGAAGCGGAGGAATTCATTGTTGAGTCGTCAGCGTATGAGCACATCTGATTAACTGGGGAAGAAAGGAAATCGTAGGTAAAAAGGAGGAAAGATTTTAGGAGACAGGAGAGAACCATGAGGGACGCCTCTGTGGATAGGGAGAGAGGGTTAAGGAGGCTCCATCAACATCGACTGAGGAAAGATTGAGCAAAGAGGAAGCTAGATATGAAGTAGCAGAGTGAGGGAGGAAGACCAGACGTGCGGGAGCTTGGGAGATGAGACTCCCTCATGCCACGCCGTCACGTCAGAAGTACAACGCAGGATTCTTCAACATCTAACGTGAGACGACGATGACCAGACCTGAGGAAGATACGAAGGGATGTCACCAGTTGAGCAAATACCAAAGTGTTGTGGACGGCTTGTAGGTCAAGACCTCAGTGCCTCACCTTGCCCAGAAGACTTGGATATGTCATGCACTTCGACAAAAGCTTCTTCAAAATCGCTAAAAGTCGGTGACCAGACTGTAAGCCATGACAGTATATCACCGTTGGGTCTTACCCTGGGAAAGCCTCACTGACGATCTCAGAGAAGACCGAGATATTCAACACGTTGAAGGAAATGTTGAGTTGTCAGGAGGGATCTAGAGTTGTTGAGGTCGAAGCATAAGAACGATGATAATTGGATGGTTTACAGCGACCACTAGAGGCAGGTTGCACCGGCGTATGTTTCCCAAGATGAAGGAAAACTTGTGGTTTTTAACAGAAGCGGAACAGACGAGCAAGTCCAGGGGGCAAGTTCAGAAGGACGCGCCTTCCCAACGCGAGGATGGATGCCATCTGCTCACCACGCCTCGCTGGTGTACAGGGAAGGAAATGATTTTATGTTGTACTGTGTTGAAGGAATTATGGTTAGGGGAACCTCAGGGGGTGAGGGAAAGTTAGAATCAACCTTGATGTAGCTAGATGTGGAAAGAGAACCAGAAAGTCTACTGGTATTGATGTGGTAAACAACTGGAGAATTGTTCGAACAGGATATCGAAGGGAAGGTATTACGCCGGACGTTCTTTCTGGCCAAAGACCAGCAAGACCTCACCAGTGGAGGAGGAGCAGAGGTTGTCGCACTTCCTCTGTGTGAGGGAAAACTGTGCCTCGCGGGTAAGGAACGTGTCCAGGTGTGCCGGGGAGCAGCCGTCTGGCTGGTAGACTGGCTGAAGGTGGTGTGTCGTCTGCCTGCAACACTGTCATCACCTGTATCCGAGCTTCCACTCCTCCCTCCCCTGGTGCCATAACTTCCTGTTGTTAGCTTTCAATGTCGCAGGAGGTCGCCTTCCAGCCTCTGGTGCTGGCCGTGTGAGCAGCTTTCACCTGGTTAACCTGACTGTCACCACTCGCACGTTGCCGCTGGTACGACTCCTCCCTCATCCCCTGTGGTGTGCCTCTGTCTCCCCGCGCTACGTCTGCCTACATGTAAGCATGTGCCTCTCCTCCGTGGTTCCTGCATGTCCCTTGGCCTCCCACATACCCTGTCACTCCCACGCCTTCCCCGTACCCCTGGTTGTCCCATTTACCCCGGGTGCTTCTCCCTAGTATTCCATCACGCCATATGCGTCCACTTACCCCGCCCCCTCACGCTTCCACACACTCGCCTGTTTGTCCGTCGCTCATCATATTCTCCCTTAATTCCGGGTCTCCTCACCTCTCGTATTTCCCCTCACCCTCCGTGCGTCTCTGGTGCGCCCTCGCCTGCTCTTTCCCAGCTTCCGTGCCAGCCCGGGTTGCCACAGGCAATATCCGCCTCTCCTCTGATACTCCCCGCGTACTCACGTCTCTCGTGTGTCTTGTTGCTTTAACATACAACTTTCCTACGTGCTTGTGTCGTACAGCTTTCCTACGTGCGTATGTCGCACAGCTTCCTACGTGCGTGTGTCGTACAGTTTTCCTACGTGCGTATGTCGCACAGCTTCCTACGTGCGTGTGTCGCACAGCTTCCTACGTGCTTGTGTCGTACAGCTTTCCTACGTGCGTATGTCGCACAGCTTCCTACGTGCGTGTGTCGTACAATTTTCCTACGTACGTGTGTTGTACAGCTTCCTACCTACGTGTGTCGTACAGCTTTCCCTCGTACGTGTGTCGTACAGCCTTCCTTCGTACGTGTGTCGTACAGCTTTCCTACGTACGTGTGTCGTACAGCTTTCCTACATACGTGTGTCGTACAGCTTTCCTACGTACGTGTGTCGTACAGCTTTCCTTCGTGCGTGTGTCGTACAGCTTTCCTTCGTGCGTGTGTCGTACAGCTTTCCCTAGTGCGTGTGTCGTACAGCTTTCCTACGTACGTGTGTCGTACAGCTTTCCTTCGTGCGTGTGTCGTACAGCTTTCCCTAGTGCGTGTGTCGTACAGCTTTCCTTACGTACGTGTGTTGTCATGGCTGGGGTGTGCTCCAGGCCTTCCTGACGCCCGACACCACCACCCTCCTCCTGCTCCTCTTGTCTCTCTGCTACCATTGTTTGCCCATCCGTCATTTCCCACTGTGTTTCTACTCGACACAAGCATCACGTTCGCCTCCCCTGCCTGGCGTCCCTCACTCCTCACCCACCCACCTCCTTTGTCGTCTACAAGACCCCTCCCTCCCATATTTCCCCTCCCTCTCTCCCTCCGTTGTTCTCCCTCGTCCCCTCACTGTCCTCTTACCCTCATTTACTCCTGCGACGCGTCGCTCTCACACGGCACGTGCCCCACCCTACCTCCCTGCTCCTTGCCCCGTCCCCTTTGCTCTCCACGCCGCCGTTCACCCTAGTGTACGCTGAATGGCCACGTCCCCTTAAATATTGGTGACTCAGTCCATCTGGGAGGTGGTGTTGGGTGGCGGGAGGGTGGTTGGTGGGGTGGGAGGTGATGGTTCCAGTCTTGGAGTGGCGGGAGGGTGGTTGGTGGGGTGGGAGGTGATGGTTCCAGTCGTGGGGTGGCGGGAGGTGGCTGTAGTCTGTCAGTGGACAAGTGCACGTTTATCTTGAGATGGAAATGGTTTCTTGGAAAGACATTTCCGAGGATAGCCGGTGGATGTGGCTGGCTCCCTGTAGCGCAGCCTAGTGCTTGGTCTGGGGTTGAGTGGTCAAGTGTGGTGAGGTGTGGTGGTGGTGGTGGTGCAGTTTGGCCTAGTGTAGTCAGGCATGGTCGTGTGTCACAGATCTTGAGCACTGTGTCTTGTGTGAGGGAAGTGGGGTGATGGAAGGCGGGTGAGGGAAGTGGGGTGGTGGAAGGCGGGTGAGGGAAGTGGGGTGGTGGAAGGCGGGTGAGGGAAGTGGGGTGGTGGAAGGCGGGTGAGGGAAATGGGGTGGTGGAAGGCGGGAAGGGTCAGGAAGAAACTGATGATGATGATGATGATGATAATCAGACAGAAGGGAAGACCAGGACGGGGCTGTGTGGTGGGGAAGCCCTCAGGACGTGAGGTGAGGAGAGGCAGTGTGAGGAATGCACGAAGCTGTGTGGAGGAGACAGATAACAACACACCCGATGGTCTGTGACGATGAGTGTCTCTGACGGACAATAATGGCATCGTTAAAGCCGTCATCTGTGTAGACGGAGAGAGGACAGTAAAGCGGAAAACGCTGGATGCGAGGGACGGAAGCGTTAGCGAGGGAGTTTTGGGCAAGTGGAGGAGGGGTTTGGGGACATGAGAGGACGCCCCGATAACTTGTGGTAATCTGCATAATGCTTGGCCTTGAGCTGTGCCCCGGGCCGACCTCCCCCGCCCAGGTCCAGGTCCCTCACCCAACTTTATCTGCCAGTAAGTCTGGGTGGCAGGAGCCATTGTGGTGGCCTGCTAGGGAAGTGATTGAGTTGGATGTGGGGCCCCGCGTGTGCCCCGCGCCCGTGTCCCTCTGTGACTCATCGCTAATTCGTCAGGCAGGCTGGAGGAGACGGGGGTGGTGCTGGGGAGGCCGCTGGAGGAGACGGGGGTGGTGCTGGGGAGGCCGCTGGAGGAGACGGGGTTGGTGCTGGGGAGGCCGCTGGAGGGGAAGTGAATTGCAGGAGGAGGGGAAGGAGAGAGGGTGGAAAAGTGGGTGTGGGTGTGCTGTATCCTGGAATGATATAGGGAGAATGGTACTGCGTCGGGGGAGGGGAGGATGTACTTCCAAATCTCTGGTGACATTACTTCTGCTCCTGCTGTTACATCTGCTGTTACTCCTGCTGTTACATCTGCTGTTACTCCTGCTGTTACTTCTGCTGTTACTCCTGCTCCTGTTGTTGCTTCTGTTTCTACTACTATTACGCCTGCTGCTCCTGCTGTAACTCCTGCTCCTTCTCCTGTTATTACGCCTGCTGCTCCTGCTGTTGCTCCTTCTGTTAATCCTGCTACTGCTGTTACTCCTGCTGCTGCTGCTCCTGCTTTTCCTACTGCTGCTTCTGCTGCCACTTATATCGCAAATATCACTTAACAGGTCAAGTGCTTCTTGATATTACTTGAAACTAATGGTCTGTGATATTACTTAGTGTGTCAGGTGGGTTGTGATATTACTTGACACGTGATAAGGGAACTGTAATATGACGTGACACAAGACACATGATATGACGTGACACAAGACAGATGGTGTGTGATATGACGTGACACAAGACAGATGGTGTGTAATATGACGTGACACAAGACACATGATATGACGTGACACAAGACAGATGGTGTGTGATATGACGTGACACAAGACAGATGGTGTGTAATATGACGTGACACAAGACAGATGGTGTGTGACATGACGTGACACAAGATAGATGGTGTGTGATATGACGTGACACAAGACAGATGGTGTGTAATATGACGTGACACAAGACAGATGGTGTGTGATATGACGTGACACAAGACAGATGGTGTGTGATATGACGTGACACAAGACAGATGGTGTGTAATATGACGTGACACAAGACAGATGGTGTGTAATATGACGTGACACAAGACAGATGGTGCGTGATATGACGTGACACAAGATAGATGGTGTGTGATATGACGTGACACAAGACAGATGGTGTGTAATATGACGTGACACAAGACATGATATGACGTGACACAAGACAGATGGTGTGTGATATGACGTGACACAAGACAGATGGTAACGCCAAGATGTTATAAGTGAAGGCAGCGGTCCTGTGATGTGTTCAGCATGATGGCACGACCCTTGAGTTGTCGCCAGGTCGTCCTCAAGGGGGAGGTACACTGGGGGCGGGCTTAAGGGGCGGATGAGGGACACTTAAGGTCGTACTTCAGGGGAAAATGGGGTGTCATACACCAGGGTCGTACTTGTGGGAGAGAGTGGATGTGACAGATTGGGGTCGTGTTTAAGGAGAGGGTGGAGATTGGGGTCGTGTGAGGTTGGGTGTGAGTGGGGTGCGCTGGGGTCGGACTTAAGGGGGTAGTGTAATAAGGGTTGGAGAGGGGATGGGGTCGGGTGGGCGTGGGGTGGAGAATTGGTATGTATGAAGCAGGCGCCACCCCCCCCCCCCCTCTTCCCCGGGCCGGGGGGGAGGGGACGACCTGTGGCTCCCCCCGGACGCTACTGGGGAAGGATTGGTCGTTTGTGTTGTTTCTTGTTTGTCCAGAACGGGGAGGGAGTTATACACTCGTGGGGCCCCATGTCTTGTACTGTACGGGGAGGGAATTGTACACTCGTGGGGCTCCATCTCTTGTACTGTACGGGGAGGGAGTTCTACACTCGTGGAGCTCCGTATCTTGAACTTCCTCTTCTATCCTGCAACATTTTAGACCTCCCTGTGTTGTCTGCATCCAGAGTTAGCTGCATCCACCCAGTGCTCCCATATTATAAAACCACATCCTCACATCTGTTCTACTGATCTTTATTTGGTAATTTCATGTTATGGTCTCTGGTTGTTGTTTTGTCTTTGTGGAGAACCTGTTGACCGACGACGTCATGAAACCGGTTTAGAAACCTTGATGCTGTGATCATCACCACTTACTCCTCTCTCTTCCATATTGGGCAAGTTTATGGCCTCTGACATCTCTCTGTAACTCTCTCTCATAATTCTCTTCCCATCCTTCTTACCCTTGTCTGGACCTTGTTTATCAGTTCTTTTTTTATGTTTGGTTTAAGTGCAGTGGCCAAATAGGCCTATGCCAGGTTAGACATACGTCGAGAACAGTTCGCTGCTCAGCATTTCCTCGTCCGTGTGTTAAATAGCTGGTCATGTACGGTGTTCGGAAACAACCTTAATCGCCTCTCCTAATGTATTGTAGGTGTATGTCTTGGCTCCACACCGGGTCTGGTTTAATCTTCTGAATAAGGTGAGGCACTGATCAGGTGTTGCAGGAAGCGCCCGCCTGGCCGTCAGTTCCGGGCGCCTAGAAATCTCACGTGTAACCACATTCTCCTGCGAGAATTGGTGCTTTCTCCTCCTGAGAAAGGTAGGAGCCATCCATCTTGAAGCGCAGCTGGAAGCAATACAGCCCCAGAAGCGAAATTTTCAAAATGAAGTGGCAGCCTGGAAGAGTTAAGAAAGAACACCATTCCCACAAGATAGCCTGAGGCCCATTTAGGTGGGTTGCTGGTGCTCACACCGTTAGAAACACTAGTCTCAGCGACCATATGGACAATGGTATCACCCTGAGAGCTTCGTATGCTTGTACCCACGCTAAACCTTAGCCTAGTATCGTCTAGCGCAGGGAGGGATGGACAAGGTTTTTGCGGACACTGTGTATGCCAAAAGATAATTTTTCTTTTTTTTACAGTTCTCTTGTAAGGCAGCTCTGATCTGCCTGTCTGTCTCTTGTTAGATTATTGTGTGTGTGTGTGTGTGTGTGTGTGTGTAGGGGGGGTGAGGCTAGGGTAGATGAAGGGGTTGTCTGTGCAGGGTGGTTGGGATGGTATTAAGATAGTAAGACGAGGTTATGCTGGTAGAGTGAGGTAGCGGAGGTAGGGAGGGACAGTGTTCAGGTTAGCATGGGAGGAGTGAGTTACGTTCTCCGTATATGGGAAGGTGAAGCAACAGAAGACTTGATGTTCTGTGAAGAGGTTATGTGTTGCAGAACAGTTATAGGATCTTACATTAATGGCCTATATGAATGGACGCAGAAGGCTCCTCCCCACCCACCACTACAGATGGAGACAGTACAGTACAGCAGAAGGCTCCTCCCCACCCACCACTACAGATGGAGACAGGACAGTACAGCAGAAGGCTCCTCCCCATCCACCACTACAGATGGAGACAGTACAGTACAGCAGAAGGCTCCTCCCCACCCACCACTACAGATGGAGACAGTACAGTACAGCAGAAGGCTCCTCCCACCACCACTGTAGATGGAGACAGGACAGTACAGCAGAAGGCTCCTCCCCACCCACCACTATAGATGGAGACAGTACAGTACAGCAGAAGGCTCCTCCCCACCCACTACTACAGATGGAAACAGTACAGTACAGCAGAAGGCTCCTCCCCATCCACCACTATAGATGGAGACAGTACAGTACAGCAGAAGGCTCCTCCCCACCCACCACTACAGATGGAAACAGTACAGTACAGCAGAAGGCTCCTCCCCATCCACCACTGTAGATGGAGACAGGACAGTACAGCAGAAGGCTCCTCTCCATCCACCACTGTAGATGGAGACAGTACAGTACAGCAGAAGGCTCCTCCCCACCCACCACTACAGATGGAGACAGGACAGTACAGCAGAAGGCTCCTCCCCATCCACCACTATAGATGGAGACAGGACAGTACAGCAGAAGGCTCCTCCCCATCCACCACTATAGATGGAGACAGTACAGTACAGCAGAAGGCTCCTCCCCACCCACCACTATAGATGGAGACAGTCCAGTACAGCAGAAGGCTCCTCCCCACCCACCACTACAGATGGAGACAGTACAGTACAGCAGAAGTCTCCTCCCCACCCATCACTATAGATGGAGACAGTACAGTACAGCAGAAGGCTCCTCCCCACCCACCACTACAGATGGAGACAGGACAGTACAGCAGAAGGCTCCTCCCCATCCACCACTATAGATGGAGACAGTACAGTACAGCAGAAGGCTCCTCCCCATCCACCGCTATAGATGGAGACAGGACAGTACAGCAGAAGGCTCCTCCCCATCCACCACTACAGATGGAGACAGTACAGTACAGCAGAAGGCTCCTCCCCATCCACCACTATAGATGGAGACAGGACAGTACAGCAGAAGGCTCCTTCCCACCCACCACTACAGATGGAGACAGTACAGTACAGCAGAAGGCTCCTCCCCACCCACCACTACAGATGGAGACAGGACAGTACGGCAGAAGGCTCCTCCCCACCCACCACTACAGATGGAGACACGACAGTACAGCAGAAGGCTCCTCCCCATCCACCACTACAGATGGAGACAGGACAGTACAGCAGAAGGCTCCCCCAGCCCTCCCTGCCGAGCAACAGTTGTGAGGAGCGTCCTGCGGTATGACTCAGGTGTCGGGGGAGCGAGGGTAATGATCGAACCATGCAAACCATTTTTCTTCCACTGAATTCCTTCATTCCTTCCTTCCTCCCCCCAAAAAAATTTACTCACAGGCTTCATGCCAGCCAGTGTCCTGTATTAAGTAGATTACCCACTCACCACCAGTTCTTGTTGTGTAGTATAGAGAGAGGCACTTCTTCCCCTCAGCAGGGCGAGGTACGACCCTTTGTTATGAAGACCCCGGCCTCTGGGATCAGGTCATAGGCTGAGTCGAAATGCCTAAGGTTCCTACCGTCCCGCCCAGGTGTCGCCCCAGTGTGTGTGTGTGTGTGTGTGTGTGTGTGTGTGTGTGTGTGTCACACCCCAGTACTCCGGTTCTTGACACAACTGGACGTCTTTAACGTGAGGAGAAATGATATATCACCACACGTCAACCGTGGATGGACCGCCCTGGTCCTCGGCTGGCCGCCCAGCGCGGGAACTCGCCCATTTCCCGCGATTCGCAAATTTCCTGGCGAGTAATTTCCTGTGCAGCGTACTGGCCGTGCATTGTCTCGCTCGCGCGCGCGCTCCGGGCCGCGCCTCCTTTGTCTCATGGCCGTGTGTGCTACGACTGTCGAGTCCCTCCCGCCTTCTTTCTCTCTCCCTGCTGGTCTCTCCCCTCACTCTTACCTTCCTCCTCACCTCCTCCCGTTACACTCACGTTCCGCCCCTCCTCCGTGATCCTCTCCTCCTTCGCTCCTCTGTGTATCCAGTGTTAGAGCGAGGCGTGTGCCATTGTTCGCTCAGGTGTAGTAGCTCAGTCCAGGCTCGAGTAGACAAGCTTGGCTTTGCTCGGTAGTGGTACTGGTTTACGTGGGGCTACTTCCTCATACTTACCCGTACTTACTGGTGGCGTCTGGTGGTAAGTAGGTCACGTAATAAGAGTGGAGCACCACGGAGCCATCCTGGACTGCCCAGGCAAGCCACAATACCCGCCATTCGTTCTCTCCAGAGAAACCCTGGGAACCCATTTGGTGGGACTGGCTCTGCAGTCCATGGGCGCCGGGGGGTTCTACGTGCGGGATATGGTCGCATTGTTGTCCGGGATTGTGGTGAGCGCGGATGTCCCAGAGGGATTTGGAGAGGCCCAGGGTTCGAACCCGGTGAATGATGTTGGGATAGGTGCTTCACATGTACCGTCTGTGGGTACGATTTGTGTGACGTTGGTGTCCAGAATTTTGTTTGCGAGATGACAGAACGTTCAGCTTAGCATTATAATATCCCGCCACTACACATGTGCTTGTGGGTCATTATTCCTTCAACTGATACAGTAAATCAGCGGTACATACTTCTCTGTGGAGGTCGCCCGCTGAATAGATTTGTGTCCACGTAGCTGCATAAATTTGCATATATTAATTCTGATTTTTTCCTGCCATATCTCGAGCGTGTTGGATGACGGGAAGGTCAAATGTGTAACATAAATGTATCAGTCGCAGAGACATGTCTCCTGGCATACATGTTAATCACTCCCTTTTTTAACTCATGCGTAGGTCACAGGCGAGGTGAGGACCACGCACACAGTGAGTGTGGCATGTGGTCGTAGGTCTGTACAGGCGAGGTGAGGACCACGCACACAGTGAGTGTCGCATGTGGTCGTAGGTCACAGGCGAGGTGAGGACCACGCACACAGTGAGTGTGGCATGTGGTCATAGGTCACAGGCGAGGTGAGGACCACGCACACAGTGAGTGTGGCATGTGGTCGTAGGTCTGTACAGGCGAGGTGAGGACCACGCACACAGTGAGTGTGGCATGTGGTCGTAGGTCACAGGCGAGGTGAGGACCACGCACACAGTGAGTGTGGCATGTGGTCGTAGGTCTGTACAGGCGAGGTGAGAACCACGCACACAGTGAGTGTGGCATGTGGTCGTAGGTCTGTACAGGCGAGGTGAGAACCACGCACACAGTGAGTGTGGCATGTGGTCGTAGGTCTGTACAGGCGAGGTGAGGACCACGCACACAGTGAGTGTGGCATGTGGTCGTAGGTCTGTACAGGCGAGGTGAGGACCACGCACACAGTGAGTGTGGCATGTGGTCTCACACCCACGACACCTGACGGGGTTGGAAGAGTTTTCCTGGTCGGTGGATGCGGGTTGACGATGATGGCTACGATGGTAAGACCCTGGCAGCAGTACACAGGACTCGAACCCAACCACTCAACCGACCAGCTACTCTTGAGGCGAGGCGGTTGCCTCTTTTGTACACCTGTCATTAACACTGGTGACATCCCTGGCATGTCATGACCAGGATTTGGAGGTCGTGGTAGTGCAGTATGAGGTTGATGTAGACTCTACAGGTCGTGGTAGTGCAGTATGAGATCGATGTAGACGCTACAGGTCGTGGTAGTGCAGTATGAGATCGATGTAGACGCTACAGGTCGTGGTGGTGCAGTATGAGATCGATGTAGAAGCTACAGAACCGTGTACGTACGGAGGAAGGGGTTCAAACTGCAACAGACCATAGGGTTCCGTTCGAGGCTGTGTGTGATGGTGGAGGGTATGAGAAACTCACAGATCAGTGTGGTGATAATTGGAAGGTTTACAGATGATGGAAAGAGAGCAAACAACCAGTAAACTGTTATTGTGATTAACGAGGCGCAAATAATGTAAGTCGTGAACTTGAAGTAATTATCACGTGTATTTTTGAACGTATTTATTGTACTACTTTCAACATCTCTAATTGCCGGATCGTTCCGTGTGTCACAATCTTTTTGAAGAAAAAAATACTTCGCCTCTCGATGTAATACGTTTGCTCACGAGTTTTCATACATTACTGCAAGTGAAATCAGACGATTCAAATATTAAGTAGCTTGATAGATCAAGATTATCAAAGTCTATGATCATTCTGAACACTTGTAGTAGATCACCTCTTAACCTTCTCTTTTCTAAGCTAAATCTGTTCATTTAATTTGATCTCGCAGGATTTGTCTCTCAGTCTGGGAGTCATCTTGGTAGGTCGATGCTGTAATGTCTCCATTGTGTCTGTGCCGTTTTTCAGGTGGGATGGCCAAAACTGGACACAGTATTCAAGATGTGGACGAACCCAATGAATTTGTAATGAGTAAGGATGATTCTCCTGGACTTGATATCGAAGGCTCTACCTATGAATTTAAGAATTTTGTTCGTTCTTTCCACTGCTTCTGTGCAATGCTTACTTGGTTGTAGGTCACCAGAGATTACTAAGCCTAAGTCTTTATCCTCATTTACCATTTACAGTTCAGCAGAATTCATACTATAACTTGCCTTTCCATTTTTGCTCCCGATATGTAAAACTTTGCTCTTGCCAATATTTTGATTCATTCGCCACATATGCACCCAGTTCATCCGTTTGTGTATGTCAGTTTGAAGCTGTGGACGTCCAAGTTCAGTTATAGATTTATTTCCCAACTTTTTATCATCAGCGAAGTTTGATATCTTGCATTGCAGGCCATTATCAATATCATTAAACATCTTGCATTGCAGGCCGTTATCAATATCATTAATGTATATGAGAAAGAGAACCGGTCCCAAGACTGATCCTTGAGGCACTCCACTTGTCACGTCTAACTACACTGAGGCTAGACCAGTGATCACTGCTCTTTGTTTACAGCCAACCAACCAATTTCCTGTCCACTGAAGTAGAACCCATCAGTGTCAGGTGACTTAACTGTTGTTGTTAGTAACCTTTGATGTAGAACCTTCTCAAAAGCTTTTTGTTAATCTAAAGAGATAACATCAACTGCTTTACCTTCTGCATACATGGTGATCATATCATACAAGAAGCAGATTTGTCAAACATGAACGATTTTGTCAACAAAATAAGCTGAGAATCGTGTATCCAGTGTTGTACCTGGTGTACACTTCTACCTCAACTGATGGTTTCCAGTATCCAGTGTTGTACCTGGTGTACACTTCTACCTCGACTGATGGTTTCCAGTATCCAGTGTTGGTCTCGTACCTGGTGTACACTTCTACATCGACTGATGGTTTCCAGTATCCAGTGTTGGTCTCGTACCTGGTGTACACTTCTACCTCAACTGATGGTTTCCATCAGTTTTCCTCGTACAGACGTTAACCTAACAGGATGATCACCTCCAGGTACTGACATGTGAACATCAAGTGTTACGCTGGCAGACTTCCATTCATCTGGAACTTTGATGCCCGGAGCAAGTGACATATTGAAAAGGGCAGTTAAGCGATTATTTATCTCATTGAAAAGGGCAGTTAAGGGATTATTTATCTCATATCTCGCTTCTTTCATTGTCCTTGGATCAGTAGCATCAGGGCCAGCTGGTTTATTTATGATCATTGTGTTTATTTCTGAAAGTACGTCTTCGGATTTGATGTCTGTGTGTTACAGAACTTTCCTCCCATCTTATCTGTGAAACTGGCTTTGTGACCTGGGTTGTGTCCGGGTTTGTGACCTGGGTTGTGTCCGGGTTAATGACTTGGGTTGTGTCCGGGTTTGTGACCTGGGTTGTGTCCGGGTTAATGACCTGGGTTGTGTCCGGGTTTGTGACCTGGGTTGTGTCCGGGTTAATGACCTGGGTTGTGTCCGGGTTTGTGACCTGGGTTGTGTCCGGGTTTGTGACCTGGGTTGTGTCCGGGTTTGTGACCTGGGTTGTGTCCGGGTTTCTGACCTGGGTTGTGTCGTCGATCGTAAATACAGATGCAAAAAAAGTCATTTAATATTAGTGCCATGAACTTCCATGTCTTAAACCAACTGATTGCTTTCCGATATTGATGTATGTGTTGTTGACTGGATATTGACCCTTTGCTTCTAGCATAACAAAAGGTTTATTTTGCTTTTTTTTCATCAATAAATACTTCATATTGACTGTCACTATGTCTTACAACTCTCATACTTTCTCTACGCGAATTTATATAACT
Organism: Panulirus ornatus; assembly: GCF_036320965.1. Lineage (NCBI taxonomy): Eukaryota > Metazoa > Arthropoda > Malacostraca > Decapoda > Palinuridae > Panulirus > Panulirus ornatus. Next base: position 34,493,440 of record NC_092232.1, read on the forward strand.
TAATCTCTCATGTTTGGTGTTCGAATTTTTGAGTTTCATATGAGTTACTTTCGTAGACCAGAGGCGTTTTATTCGTACGTTCCACAATCTTGGATTCGTTTTACGAAATAGACCTTGTACTGCACAATGGCACGTATGTCCCTCTGCTGCTTTGACGGTTCTTCTAAAGCTATTTCAAGCTACGTTCATCTTAGTTGCATAGACCATATCATTCCAGGTTTGCCCGTCAAGAGCTATGCAGGGACCATTAAGATACGCGCGTTGAAATTCGTGTTATTTTTTTTTCCCAACTTTTATATTGTTCATCACTGCACAGGCAGGGTTGAGAACCTCATAAAGTAATGTCTCTATACTCACTTGTACCAGACATTTCTCTAATTGCAACACTTAAGATCTTCATTGATAGTTAGAGCTAGACTAATATATCCTTTTCACGATTGCGTTTCTCGACCAACTCGATTATAGCATTGCCAAGCGTCTTGTTCTTATCTTGGGTAGTACGTGGATAACACGCAGCGTTGACCTGTGTGGCATTACAGTTGGTGTGTTACGTGGAGAGAGGTTTACACTCGTGTCGTAGCGTATCATATATATATATATATATATATATATATATATATATATATATATATATATATATATATATATTATTTTATTTTGCTTTGTCGCTGTCTCCCGCGTTAGCGAGGTAGCGCAAGGAAACAGACGAAATGATGGCCCAACCCACCCACATACACATGTATATACATACATACACGTCCAATATATCTCAACGTATACATATATATATACACACACAGACATATACATATATATACATGTACGTAATTCATACTGTCTGCCTTTATTCATTCCCATCGCCACCTCGCCACACATGAAATAACAACCTCCTCCCCCCTCATGTGTGCGAGGTAGCGCTAGGAAAAGACAACAAAGGCCACATCCGTTCACACTCAGTCTCTAGCTGTCATGTAATAATGCACCGAAACCACAGCTCCCTTTCCACATCCAGGCCCCACCATATCTTTACTCGTATATGTGTTTGTATAAATACACACATCCCAGCCTGACCCAGGCACCCATTCGTCGACCAACCCCGAGGGGAGGAGGATGAACAGCCGGGCTGACTGTTTGGCCAACTGCTGCGCCCAGGAATCGAACCCGGGTGGGCCCCATGCGTGAATCATGGTCAGCAGCGCTAAGCAGTACACCACGTAAGCCCGTGTGTGTGTGTGTGTGTGTGTTTCCTCTTTTTTTCCCAGGTTATTATCCTTTTTCTCCAGACCTTCCTCATCTGTACCATGTCTCACTCATTACTCACGACCGGGCCAGCCCTCAGACCTTCCTCATCTGTACCATGTCTCACTCATTACTCACGACCCGGCCATTAGTAAAGTTCTCAGGGTTTTTTTTTACTCAAGTTTTTAATGGAGTTTGAAAGTGAGGAAATTGGTGTTTTGTTCTGGTGTTGTGGCGGGCGACCGATTGGTGTGTTGTGTGTTGTTAATGATGCCGCTCTTGTACTGCCTCGCTCACCTTGGGTGCCTGTATTGGGTGTATTGCTTATAGTCTCTCTCTCTCTCTCTCTCTCTCTCTCTCTCTCTCTCTCTCTCTCTCTCTCTCTCTCTCTCTCTCTCTCTCTCTCTCTCTCTCTCTCTCTCTCGGGCTGCTGGCTTTCAGTCCACAGAAGTTACAGTCTGTCCTCCTGACACATAACGCCTCACACAACACTCGCTCTGCCTTACTCTTTATGTTTTCCTGTGGTAAGCGCTACGCGCCGGCCAGCCTCTCGGGGAAAATTTTGCCGTAAGTACTCGTAAGTACTCTAAGGAAGTAAGTACTCTAAGTACTCGTAAGTACTCAGAGTACTAGTAAGTACTCTAAGTACTCGGAGTAAGTACTCGTAAGTACTCTAAGGAAGTAAGTACTCGTAAGTACTCTAATTAAGTACTCGTAAGTACTCTAAGTAAGTACTTGTAAGTACTCTAAGTAAGTAAGTACTCTCAGTAAGTACTCGTAAGTACTCTACGTAAGTAAGTGCTCTAAGTAAGTACTCGTAAGTACTTTATGTAAGTAAGTACTCGTAAATACTCTTAAGTAAGTACTCGTAAGTACTTTGAGTAAGTACTTGCTAGTACTAAGCACTCGTAAGTACTCTAAGTAAGTACTCGTATGTAAGTAAGTTCTCGTAAGTACTCATAAGTAAGTACTCTAAGTAAGTAAGTAAGTAAGTACTCTTCCTCGCCCTCTGTTTACATTTGTGTTTGTTTTGAATACATTTGTTCGTGTGTTGCTCTTTTATGTGTGTGTATTTGTTTGAGTATGAGAACTGACGTGTGTGTGTGTGTGTGTGTGTGTGTGTGTGTGTGTGTATGTGTGTGTGTGTGTCCTCGTGTGATCGAGACACCAGGAATGTTGTTGTCCTGGACCTGTACCTCTCCCCCAGCGGTAGGAACCCCGCTCGATGGTTGGTGTAGACGTGAGGTAAACAGAGCGGTCTTTGTCTCGGCCATTGATCGAGGAATTTCTCCTTTCTTTTCTCTCTTTAAGAAAGTCGTTTGAGGCGGGTGAGTGGCAGTGAGGGTGGCGGCGGTAGAGTTCATTACGTGTAAGAGCCACTTGTGGTCTGGCGGTAGAGGGGCCAGAGGACTTTCATCTGTTCCTGATAGTGTGTTGCGTCTGGGGGGGGGGGGGGGAAGAGAGAGAGAGAGAGAGAGAGAGAGAGAGAGAGAGAGAGAGAGAGAGAGAGAGAGAGAGAGAGAGAGAGAGCCTCCCTGCACGTGGGCTCAGTACTCTCCTTCGGAGTCGTGCTGAGCCCCTTTAATGGGAGTATGGGGGCTGAACACGCCTCTGCTGGGTACTGGGAACCTTCGATTAAGGACTGGGGACCTTCCTTCGTGTGGGTTGAGGACCTTCCTTCGTGTGGGTTGAGGACCTTCCTTCGTGTGGGTTGAGGACCTTCCTTCGTGTGGGTTGAGGACCTTCCTTCGTGTGGGTTGAGGTCCTTCCTTCGTGTGGGTTGAGGACCTTCCTTCGTGTGGGTTGAGGACCTTCCTTCGTGTGGGTTGAGGACCTTCCTTCGTGTGGGTTGAGGACCTTCCTTCGTGTGGGTTGGGGACCTTCCTTCAGAGGAAATACTGTGGTGCACCTCGCGTGGTGTGTGTCGTTGGAGATATCCCATCGGGTCTTGAGCCTGGAGATGACACACCACCAGGCTCTTCCCTGCAGCCTCCTCGCTCCCTCTGTGTCTATAACCTGCACGAGACCCACCTTAAGGTTCCCTCCCGCCGTTCCTGGAACCTCCAAGATGCTGTTGTAGCCTCTGGCTGACTCTCAGCCTGGCTCGCTGCCATGTTTACATCGGCCTTCTTGGAATGTGGTAACTTGAGGACCTTCACATACATGGCTTCTGGCCTCTCTTGCTAATTGCATCTGGAACGTACAGGATGTGTGGTGGGAGTACTGGAATGTACAGAATGTGTGGTGGGAGTACTGGAATGTACAGGATGTGTGGTGGGAGTGCTGGAATGTACAGAATGTGTGGTGGGAGTACTGGAATGTACAGGATGTGTGATGGGAGTACTGGAATGTACAGGATGTGTGGTGGGAGTGCTGGAATGTACAGAATGTGTGGTTGGTTGCGTGTCTTGGAGGGTTGTGGTGGCTGCTGGAAGGTGTAGTGTCCTGGGGTTAATGGAGGGGTTGACCACCGCCGTGTGTGGTGGATGACGTATGAGGGACGTGATCAAGAGGAGGAGGAGGAGCCCTTGTGTCCTTCACGGTGGCTGACGGAGGCGCAGCAGTTGCTGGTGCCCCCGTGGACGTTGGCCTGGAAGTGTGCACGTCTTTATTCCCAGGAATATGGCGGGATGGCCCGCGACAAATTGCCTGGAAGATAAGAATATCTGATATTTATCTCTGTATAATTGACCAATTTGAGATAAATGCCGTGTAAGCGATGGTAATTACAAGACGATGTCGCTTGTTGCGCCCGTCGCGTTTCTTGTTAATGTTAGAGGAGCCTCCGCACTCCGCTGTTCCAGGCATGATCGTAGAAACCCAGTCACGTACACGTGTCGCACCTGGAGCTGTGTGGAGCTACCTGTTCGCACGTGGGGGGGGGGGATGGAGGAGGGGGGATTTCTTAGCTTCCCCCCCACCCACCCACACACACACACACACACACACACACACACACACACACACACACACACACACACACACACCTCCACCACCACCACATCTCTTGAAGTTTCTCTTTCATCATTCCACTGTTTAGAACTTCCGTATGCTCTGTGTATTCGTAGTGTTATCGTTCAGTTTATCGTGTTTATCCATCAGTCGTATAAAAGTCATTCTTTACGTCTTTTATAGCACGTTTCTTGGTGAGGTTCGTGTTATGGCTACTGGTGACTCCGTGTTTGCATCTCTGGAAGAACTGTTCCTTGTTCACGTCATGAAACTGGTTCACAAGCCCTTAAAGGTCATGATCAGGTCACGCCTTACTTTCTCTCCTCCAGGGTGGACACATTTACGACCTCTGACCTCCCACAGCAACACTGCTTCTGGCACCAACACAGTCATGACTCCCCCTGTGAACTTTGTTAAGTAACAACTTAAATGCTTTCACTGGGGCGGCCAGACGTAGGAGACACGATACTCTTGGCCTCTTATACTCCAACGCTATGAACACGACTGGCTCTGTCCTCCTCAACTGTTTCTGAACACAGGTATGATCGTGGCAGCAGCCAGTGTGTCTCCCTCACAGTCCTCTCAGGATGGGACTGTGGGCCACGGGTCGTGGGGGACAGTGTCGACTCCCAAGTCTCTGCCACACAGTGTTTCCTGTAGCGTATGTCCTCATGTGTCATGTTGTGACGGAGGTGGTCTCTCGCTCTTGACCGAACGCCATTATTTTGCATGTACGTTGACTGAATGTCATCATGTGTGTGTATCAGGTCAACTTTTGGACTTCGGTTAGGTCCCCTTGTTGGTAATGCAGTTTTCGTCTGTCTGTTTATGTTTACTCTTCTGCGAAACATTATATGTGTGTTACGGGGAGGGAGTTCAACTCTTGTTACCCCATCTCTTCACCTTGTCCTTACACTCGTTTGTCTTGTACTTCTCTGGGTCGTCTGCTCACCATATGCTCATTTATATCCACCAACGTCGAGAGGAGGATATGAACAGCTGGGTAAAGTGTAGGCCAACTACTAGCCGCCCAGGTTTCGAACCCACACGGGCCCATGCTGTCCAGTACCGCCAACCTCAAGACCATGTATGATCACCTCTTGGCACTGTGCGGGGGTTTGGAGGGTGTGAGACCTGTACATGCGTGCCCCCACAACCCCATGTCTTGAACATTCTCTGTTGTACATTGTAGAGTTCTTGTTGCTGTCTACATTAGATATATCTTCAGTCATATTTCCCCATTCATGAACCGCTTGTATACTATAGGAACACATCCTCGTATCTTTTTATATAAAGGTTCTTGAGTTATCCCATGTTGTGTGGCTCCTCCTGGTTGTCCAGACTCACATGTCTACGTCATCCTTCTGGGTTAAGAACTGGACGGTTGTGACCAGGTCACCCATATCTCTTCTCTCCTCCGAGATGGTCAGATTTAAGGCTTCTAGTCTATCAGTGATTCTGGCACCGTGTTGTATTCCTGCCTGTTGTGCTTCTCTGGGCGAACTGACCCAACTGGAGAAGCGTATTGAAGGGCTGGTCTAGTGTGTGTGTGTGTGTGTGTGTGTGTGTGTCAGTGTGTGTGTTGTCAGTGTCACATATAGTAGTGTTTTTACGACAGTATGAACACAGTGTGTTTAATGTGGCACTGTTTCATGAAGTACAGTTGTTGTAACCAGTTATACAGATGTATTATTAGTGTTCTTTATTATGGGACTTAGGAAATTTGGAGTGCCACACTGAGTGCCACACTGAGTGCCACACGGAGTGTCCCACACTGAGTGCCACACAGAGTGTCCCACACTGAGTGCCACACTGAGTGTCCCACACTGAGTGCCACCCGGAGAGTGTCCCACACTGAGTGCCACCCGGAGTGTCCTACACGAAGTGCCACACAGAAAGTGTCCCACCTGAGTGCCTCACTGAGTGCCACCCGGAGTGTCCTACACTGAGTGCCACACAGTGTGCCACACTGAGTGCCACCCGGAGTGTCCTACATTGAGTGCCACACTGAGTGCCACCCGGAGTGTCCTACATTGAGTGCCACACTGAGTGCCACACGGAGAGTGTCTCACACTGAGTGCCACACTGAGTGCCACCCGGAGTGTCCTACACGAAGTGCCACACAGAAAGTGTCCCACCTGAGTGCCTCACTGAGTGCCACCCGGAGTGTCCTACACTGAGTGCCACACAGTGTGCCACACTGAGTGCCACCCGGAGTGTCCTACACTGAGTGCCACACAGTGTCCCACACTGAGTGCCACCCGGAGTGTCCTACACTGAGTGCCACACAGTGTGCCACACTGAGTGCCACCCGGAGTGTCCTACACTGAGTGCCACACAGTGTCCCACACTGAGTGCCACCCGGAGTGTCCCACACTGAGTGCCACACTGAGTGCCACACGGAGAGTGTCCCACATTGAATGCCACACTGAGTGCCACCCGGAGTGTTCTACATTGAGTGCCACACTGAGTGCCACACAGTGTCCCACACTGAGTGCCACCCGGAGTGTCCCACACTGAGTGCCACACTGAGTGCCACACGGAGAGTGTCCCACACTGAGTGCCACACTGAGTGCCACCCGGAGTGTCCCACACTGAGTGCCACACTGAGTGCCACCCGGAGTGTTCTACATTGAGTGCCACACTGAGTGCCACCCGGAGTGTTCTACATTGAGTGCCACACTGAGTGCGACACGGGGAGAACTGTGATGGAGTCGAGACATATATCCTCCCTTCCATCACCAGAGGGAGCAAGTGAGGATCCTGGAAGCTGCACATATTACCCATTACACTGGCTCCCCGCACACACACACACACACACACACACACACACACACACACACACACACACACACACACACAACACACACACACACACACAGGGCAGGGAAGGCGTCCGTATAGCGAGGCTTCTTCTTGCAAGGTGCTTGCCTGGCCTCGGGCTGAGGGGGCGCGAGAGAGTGGCTATTTCTCGTGTAAGATTTTCAACTGAACGGATGTAGAGCTCATTAGCTGTGGGAGGAGGGGGCTTTTATTACGGCTCGGGGGGGGGGGGGGGGGATGGGTGAGGAGTGGCCACTCCACAGCTACTCCAGCCACTCCTGGAGGAAATGGCTACCTCCCCGCTCACTGCCGTCTCTCTCTCTCTCTCTCTCTCTCTCTCTCTCTCTCTCTCTCTCTCTCTCTCTCTCTCTCTCTCTCTCTCTCTCTGACCCACTGTCTTGTAAGAAGTTGTTCCTTTGTCCAGGTGTCGTATCAGCCCCTTGTTACACTTGGATCAGTCCCCGTGTGTCTAGCTGTCCTGACTCACTCTCTCTCTCTCTCTCTCTCTCTCTCTCTCTCTCTCTCTCTCTCTCTCTCTCTCTCTCTCTCTGTGCCCTGGCCAGTTCCCTCCCTCACCCGCCACCTTCGCGGCCCGTGAGTGGTGTGTTAGTCAGGTGGTCAGTTGTAGTCAGTGTTGACGCCCCAGCGGAGGCACCACGGTGTCACGCCTCCTCTGCCTACCACAGCCTGACCGAACCTGTGGTGGGGGAAGTGTCCAGGAGCGCTGGGCCTCCTCCTCCTCCTCCTCCTCCTCCTCCTCCTCCTCCTCCTCCTCCACCTCCCCCCAAACAGTGTATCCCTCTTCTGTTTTTGGGGTGAGGGGTAGGTGGAGGGGAGGAAGATCACGTGGGACAGGGGAAGGAATGGTGTGGAAATGGAAGACTTGTGTGTGTGTGTGTGTGTGTGTGTACAGGTGTATGGGGTGAGTTGTTTGATGGAAGCGTGGTTTTTTGGTGCCTTGTTTACATACCCCCGGCAGACTGGGGATGCTTTATGTCTTAGTTTTTTTTTGGTAGAAGGTTCACCAAGCTAAGCTGAACACTGGGAACATCGGTGGATGACGCAAGCCTCGCACAGTGCTCTGAGGCCTCGAGGGAACCAGAGGTGGTGTGTGGTTGTACTGTTGTTCAGATATCAGAATTGTCTCTTGTCATACATTCTACGATGTTGCTCTCTGGTACGACAAGACTTGTTTGATCTACAGTTGTTCCGGCTGTTCTGCGGGGGTTTTCAATGTATTCTTCATGTGTGCCGAATCGTAGAGCCTTGTTATGTATCTACAGTAACTCCAGCACGCGTGATGTAGAGGCGAGGAACGTTGGTGTAAAGTGCGCAGGTTAGGCCAGGTACCACCATGGCTCCGACCAGGTGGAGTCTATGGTTACGTGGAAGGTGCGGGAATCTGTGTAGACTGGTGAGGGCCGCGTTACCTTGTGTGCATCTCTTGTTGACATGATCTGTTCACCAGACTTCTTGGTGTTCGTGTGTGACCCAGGATTTTGCAGCCTCCATCCTCGTATGCTCTCTCGTTACCTTCTAAGATGACATTGTTGGGTTTATTCTTCCAAGCGTCACTATAGTAGATTTGTTGATGTTTGTTTTTATCCTCCAGTCTTGTTCGACTGTGTTAGTCTGGTTACGTCTGACTGTATCATACGAGTATGTTCTGTGTGTGTGTGTGTGTGTGTGTGTGTGTGTGAGTTTCTCGGGACTGCGAGTTACGTGGCTTCATTTGCAGAGATGTCCTTCCGCGTGGCACCGTCTGCCTGGGGGAGTGTCAACTGTGTTAGGAATAATGTTGTTGATATGACGCCGTCCTGCGGGACCCCGCTTGCTAGAGGGGGATTTGGGTGACGTCGCCGAGCTGGGGATGCATGGGCCACAGTGAGAGTGTACCTATGTCGTCTTACAATGATCTTTAATCCCTAAAGGCGCTAAGGATTTTTCTGTTGGTGGATGTAGCTTTACGTTGACGGCCTTATTACTACATCCTGGCAGTTGATTGGCCTAAAGCCCAAACAACTAATCAACCAGCCTGGGTGATGATATGTGCGGTGCGTTGGTTTAGAAAGATCATCATTTATTCTCACTGTGAACAGTGGTATGGGTCTTTGTGGTAGTTTGTATTACAGGCAGTTAATCTACACTTTGTCGAAAGCGTTCCTTACGTCGGTGTGTAGTAATCGTACGAGAAGTTCCTTGTCTGCCGGAACCAGCAACTGCTGCTGCAGTCGCAGTTGGTGAGAGTTGGTGGTGCGCTGCCGGTATACTGAGGTGTGACACAGCTCTCCCGAGCCCTGAGTGTCAGTATCTGCTGCCAGTGAGAGGGAGGGATGGCTCGGGTCAGTAGCGGTACCGGCTTCCCTCAAGTGTCGTATCGTCCCGACGAACAGATTTCACTCCTTCCATCTCGTTCACCAACAAGAGTTGTATAACTACCGACTCCCTTTTTTTTTTCCTCCTGAACCTCCAGCTACAACCTCCTCCCGTGTGACGTCAAAACATAAGCCGCTCGCTTTATACCACAGTGTTGATTGTCTTTCCTTTGTCATCTATGAAGACCCCGCTGTTTTTATGTCCCAGCCATTAGCTAGACCATGCAATTTGGGCTGGCCACAGTGGAACATGACCGCAGTGCGTCCACTGGCAACGTAGGGGTGAGCCGTTGCGATCTCTGCTTCTTTCCCTACACTGCTAAACTCTTGTGACCGCTGCAGGGAAGGCGAGAAGTGCCTCATGAAAGAGAAGGGACTCTTTTTTTCTTATTCTCTCTTTGTCTTATTATAGTAAATGGTAAGTACGAGTGTGACCGCATTTTACAGTAAATGATGGTGCGATTATCTGCATTGCTGATAACGCGAGTGTATTTTGGTATTATGATTAGGTTGGTTTTTCCTGTTGTCTTGTCACTTCTCTGTTTGTTTGTTTTTCTGGTCAGTTTATACTCAGTTTAAAGCCTGGCCTTGTGGAGGACGTTGTGTCCCTGGCTGAGGTCCACGACGTGAGCGGTAGAGGCCGTGTCCTTGGATGACGGCGAAGGTGTGCTTCCCAAGAACGACCAGACCCGGGACCTCGGGGGAGGAGGCTTCTGCTTCCGGTGCGTCTTGGTCTCCTCCTCGGCCTGGTGACTTCATTGTGCCCCCCCCCCCCCGCGCTGCCGCCCGTGGGAGGGTAGTTCATGAGGTCACCTGTCGTACAGAGGCACCGATGTGGTGGGGTTAGGGAGAGTGTATTAGCTGCTGCAGTTAGTGGGAAGGCGGTACAATCTCTCTCTCTCTCTCTCTCTCTCTCTCTCTCTCTCTCTCTCTCTCTCTCTCTCTCTCTCTCTCTCTAGCCCTTGGACCTTTACTCTTCATGATCTAGTCTGTGAATGACCTGCCAGGAGGACTGGACTCGTGCCTGAATGTGTTTGCGGATGATGGTGGTGAGGTGAGGAAGTAGGGAGTGAGGAGGATTGCATCAACTTACAATGAAACCTAGACAATTGCAGGCAGAGTTGGTCTGACATTTGCGTGGGTGAAATCCAACCCAGGTTGGTGTAGTGAGGGTAATGATTTTGTGTACTGTGGGAAAAGAGAAGTTGCAGGAATCTGTGTGTGAGAGGGACTTAGGAGTTGACATTTAACTTAACCTGACGCCAGAGTTACACCTTAGAAACACTGTAAAGGAGACACATTTAAGTAGATTAAGTAGATTTAATAAAGTATTCAGCAAATTGTTCACATCTTGTGTTACGTTTAAACTATGTTTGATTCTCAAGTTGGTCAAATTACTTGCCTGATGGAGAAGCTCCAGAGGAGGGCAACATAGATGGTACCAGAGTTAGGAGAGTCGCGTTATACTTAGAGGCTTGGAAGCCTTGAATTTGTTCACCATAAAAGAAAAAAGAGTAAGGGGTGACTTGATCACAGGCTTTTATTTAAGTTTGTAAACCTGTCTGATGATGTCACCCCAAAAACTTTTTCGATAAAAATGTCGATGTGGAGAAAACACATGAAGAAATGTGTGAGAGAAGACGTGAAGAACTTTTACTGCATGAAAAATAGTGGATCATAGGAATAAACTGAATGGTGTCGATTTTCCTGTTGAAAAAAATTTACGTTCGCAGAGAATGTTTGAGAGATGGGGCGCCACGAGTGTAGAACTCCCTTCCCGTACTGTACAGCTGAGTCTGGACCAATAGGCAGTAACAACACACATGGTAGTAACACGTCGACATACCTCAGTTATTAATGGTTAATGATTGATTGTCACTCGGTTGTGTAAAGCCGAACAGATGTGGTCCTCAGTTACAACATGCACTGTCCATGGTCAGCAAGGTTCCTGGTGGTGTGGGCACTGTCTGTAGTAGGTGGCATGGCTGCCCTGCGCCTCTCTTGGCCTGCCCAGCATGACGTACACTTGAGACAGATCATCTTACAGACACGGAAAGGTTGTAAAATACAACCTCTGTAATACAGAGATGTCTTATGTATAAGATGAGGGAACACCTTAGACACCAGGGACCCAAGGCTCTTCAACACCTTGCCATCTAGCATCAGAAACGTGTGAGGATGCACGGTAGACAAGTGCAAGGTTGCATTGTACAGGTGCCTACAGAGTGTACCAGACCAGCCAAGGATGTGGGGGCTATGTGGGCCTGAGGGCTGCGGCTTCCAACAGCATAGTCGACCCACGACCTAATCCAGCATGTAGGGCCCAGCCCGGGCTGTGGGGGTGACGACCCCCGAAAACTACACCAGGTATTAAATAGGAATATAAGCTAGGTCGTAAAGTCTTATATATATATATATATATATATATATATATATATATATATATATATATATATATATATATATATATATATATATATTGACGGACATGGTAGAGGCAGAGCCTAACCATCTGGGATGATAGTTGCGATAAGAAAGGGAATGAAGTGAAGAAATTGATAGCGGTGTTCCCTACTGACGTGGCCCTTAAAGGTGGATGTTAAAGACGACAGCATGAAGGAAGACGGTTGTACAGCATGAAGGAAGACGTTTGTACAGCATGAAGGAAGACGGTTGTACAGCATGAAGGAAGACGTTTGTACAGCATGAAGGAAGACGGTTGTACAGCATGAAGGAAGACGGTTGTACAGCATGAAGGAAGATGGTTGTACAGCATGAAGGAAGACGGTTGCTCAGCTTTGCTTGTGATATCATATAACGGCCAGTCCTCGTGTGGCTGGGATCCACACAGAAACTATGGGAAGCATCGGTAGCCAGACGCGAGTCGTGGGTTCAGTTGTTAGTGGCTGGAGCACATGCAGACAGCGAACACAAGCAGTGGCGAACATGATGCCTAGCAACGTCACGGCCGACGTAGAGGTATGGCTGGGGTTCCTTACATCAAATTCAGACGTTGATAGAAATTCATACGTGTGTTTCCCAGCACCAGATGTCGCCAGATCCATAATGGCAGTGTGGATTAATGCTGGAGTTGTGCCCCTGAGGTTAAGATATAACCAGGAACTTAAGGGGAACTCCACTAATGAACATGGAAGTCAATACAGACGATCTTCATAGCCTCATCCCAGGATCCTCATTTGTTTATCATCTTCCCAACCCTCATTCCGTCTTCCTTACCTCACAACCATCCATTGCTCGTCATGTAATTACCATCAACTAATCATCTCACGTCCTCTCACCCGCGCCTCACCTCCTCCCGGTTCATCTGTTCCTCATCTTCCTCCCTCATACATCTCACTCCTCTCTACACACTCCTCAGATCATGAGCTCTCGTTCTCTCCTTCCTCACCTCACAGTCTGCTCGCATCTCACCTCACTCGTCCTCACACCAGATGAGTACACCAACCTGCCACAGGTACCCACCTCCTACACACACACACACACACACACACACACACCGCCACCACCTCCGTTCGGGCTATATCCCCTTTAGTGTGTCTACTCACAGTAAGTTGAGCACCAGCCACACGTGCTGGCCTGCCTGCGCGCTCCTCTGGTCTCCCAGGTTCTTGGCGTTCGTGAATGGAGGACGCCAGTCGTCCGACCACAGACGCCTGGCGTCCTGCCCCACCACACACCTGACGTGCCTGGGGTAGGTGGTGGGTGGGTTTCTGGGGAGATGGAGGTGGGTGGTGGGTGGTGATGGTCGTGCACGGGGGAAGGTAAAGCTGGTGGTGGTGGGTGGTAGCGATGATGGGTGTCGGTGTGGCTGGCGCGGGAGTCGCGTCATTATCCGCGGTCACCTCTTGCATTATTGGCACGTGACCTTTGCCCTCTGGACCTGCCTGTCTGCCTGCGGGGTGACGATCCTCCCCCTAGCAGGAGGCGCACCCTAGTCCACCCACCCTGCCATGAACGGCACGTATGACCCATACATACATACATACATACATACATTGTCTCGAGACGCGGGGGAAACCTAGTCCCTATCAAGGCCAGGGAGGTGGAGGGAAAACATACACAAAGGAAGTAGAAAGAGAAGGAGTGTGTGTGTGTGTGTGTGTGTGTGTGTGTGTGTGTGTGTGTGTGGAGAGAGAGACAGGCTAGATAACCTAGTTATCCAGCGAGACAGATGACGGATCTGGTGGTGGTGCTGGTGGTCGCAGGGCCAGAGGGCGCTGCTAATTTGTGTTGTTGTTGAGATGTCGTCGTCATGTAACGTGGAGGTACGTGCAGGTCCTGCCTGGCCAGGGGCATCCAACCTGCCGTGTGACAGTGGCTCCTGTGTGTGTGTGTGTGTGTGTGTGTGTGTTGAAGTATTGGCCTCGCCAGCCGCTGGTTGGTCCCGCTTCCTCCCCAACCGGGAATGACTTGTGTGATGCCAGACCACAACTGCTGGACGGTACGACCCTTGAGGACGTACGTACGACCCTTGAGGACGTACGTACGACCCTTGAGGACGCACGTACGACCCTTGAGGACGCACATACGACCCTTGAGGACGTACGCACGACCCTTGAGGACGACGGTACGACCCTTGAGCACGACATGACAGTCCCTTGGGTACGATAGTCGCGTTTGACCTGACTTTACCTAACCCAAGTTCAGGTGTCAGGCCAGGTCACCCTACCGTCTTGCTGGGGGAGAGAACCATGGATCACACCTCCCTCCTCACCTACCTACCTACCTGCCTACCTACCTACCTACCTACCTACCTACCTACCTACCTACCCACCCTCCTGCCTACCTGCCTACCTACCTGCCTACCTACCTACTTACCTACCTGCCTACCTACCTACCTGCCTACCTGCCTGCCTGCCTGCCTGCCTGCCTGCCTACCTACCTACCTACCTACCTACCTACCTACCTACCTACCTACCTACCTACCTACCTACCCACCCTCCTGCCTACCTACCTACCTACCTACCTACCTACCTACCTACCTACCTACCTACCTACCTACCTGCCTACCTACCTACTTACCTGCCTGCCTGCCTGCCTACCTACCTACCTACCTACCTACCTACCTACCTACCTACCTACCTGCCTGCCTGCCTGCCTGCCTACCTACCTACCTACCTACCTACCTACCTACCTACCTACCTGCCTGCCTGCTTACCTACCTACCTACCTACCTACCTACCTACCTACCTACCTACCTACCTACCTACCTACCTGCCTGCCTGCCTGCCTACCTACCTACCTACCTACCTACCTACCTGCCTGCCTGCCTGCCTGCCTGCCTGCCTACCTACCTACCTACCTACCTACCTACCTGCCTGCCTGCCTGCCTGCCTGCCTACCTACCTACCTACCTACCTACTTACCTACCTACCTTCCTGCCTGCCTGCCTACCAGCCGAATATGACCAGATGTCTTCACCACAACCTCACTCACTACCATGCAGTTTACACCACCTACCACCACTACCACCACCAACAGCCATCAACTCTAGAGCCAGTTACACCACCACCACCATCATTGTGGTGATGGTGGTAGTGGAGATGATTGTTGTGGTGGTGGTAGTGGTGGTGATGGTGGTAGAGGTAGTGATGGTGGTAGAGGTAGTGGTGGCGATGGTGGTAGTGATAGTGGTAGAGGTAGTGGTGGTGGGTGGTGGTACAGGTAGTGGTGGTGATGGTGGTAGAGGTAGTGGTAGTGGTAGAGGTGGTGATAGTGGTGGTGATGGTGGTAGTGGTAGTGATGGTGGTAGAGTTAGTGGTGGTAGTGGTGGTGATGGTGGTAGAGGTAGTGATGGTGGTAGAGGTAGTGGTAGTGGTGGTGATGGTGGTGGAGGTAGTGATGGTGGTAGAGGTAGTGGTAGTGGTGGTGATGGTGGTGGAGGTAGTGATGGTGGTAGAGGTGGTGGTAGTGGTGGTGATGGTGGTGGAGGTAGTGATGGTGGTAGAGGTAGTGGTGGTGATGGTGGTAGAGGTGGTGGTAGTGGTGGTGATGGTGGTAGAGGTAGTGATGGTGGTAGAGGTGGTGGTAGTGGTGGTGATGGTGGTAGAGGTAGTGATGGTGGTAGAGGTAGTGGTAGTGATGGTGGTAGAGGTAGTGGTAGTGGTGGTGATGGTGGTAGAGGTAGTGATGGTGGTAGAGGTGGTGGTAGTGGTGGTGATGGTGGTAGAGGTAGTGATGGTGGTAGAGGTAGTGGTAGTGATGGTGGTAGAGGTAGTGGTAGTGGTGGTGATGGTGGTAGAGGTAGTGATGGTGGTAGAGGTAGTGGTAGTGATGGTGGTAGAGGTAGTGGTAGTGATGGTGGTAGAGGTAGTGGTAGTGATGGTGGTAGAAGTAGTGGTAGTGATGGTGGTAGAGGTAGTGGTAGTGATGGTGGTAGAGGTAGTGGTAGTGATGGTGGTAGAAGTAGTGGTAGTGATGGTGGTAGAGGTAGTGGTAGTGATGGTGGTAGAGGTAGTGGTAGTGATGGTGGTAGAGGTAGTGGTAGTGATGGTGGTAGAGGTAGTGATGGTGGTAGAGGTAGTGGTAGTGATGGTGGTAGAGGTAGTGGTAGTGGTAGAGGTGGTGATAGTGGTGGTGATGGTGGTAGAGGTAGTGGTAGAGGTAGTGGTAGTGATGGTGGTAGAGGTAGTGGTAGTGATGGTGGTAGAGGTAGTGATGGTGGTAGAGGTAGTGGTAGTGATGGTGGTAGAGGTAGTGGTAGTGGTAGAGGTGGTGATAGTGGTGGTGATGGTGGTAGAGGTAGTGGTAGTGATGGTGGTAGAGGTAGTGGTGGTGATGGTGGTAGAGGTAGTGGTAGTGATGGTGGTAGAGGTAGTGGTAGTGATGGTGGTAGAGGTAGTGGTAGTGATGGTGGTAGAGGTAGTGGTAGTGATGGTGGTAGAGGTAGTGGTAGTGATGGTGGTAGAGGTAGTGGTAGTGGTGGTGGTAGAGGTAGTGGTAGTGATGGTGGTAGAGGTAGTGGTGGTGATGGTGGTAGAGGTAGTGGTAGTGGTGGTGGTAGTAGTAGTAGTGATGCAGGAGGAGACCTGTACGTGGTGCAGGCAGGAAAGCCACCACTGGGCCTGTCTCATATTGATTTTCCAGAGATTCAGGTCAGGGGCGCTGCTACCAGATGTTATCATTGGTCGATACGTATGGGTACAGTGGTAGGTTCATGATAACCCCGTACACTGGCTGACCATCAGTGGGTCATGATAACCCCGTACACTGGCTGACCATCACTGGTTCATGATGACCCCGTACACTGGCTGACCATCACTGGGTCATGATAACCCCGTACACTGGCTGACCATCACTGGGTCATGATAACCCCGTACACTGGCTGACCATCACTGGTTCATGATAACCCCGTACACTGGCTGACCATCACTGGTTCATGATAACCCCGTACACTGGCTGACCATCACTGGTTCATGATGACCCCGTACACTGGCTGACCATCACTGGTTCATGATGACCCCGTACACTGGCTGACCATCACTGGTTCATGATAACCCCGTACACTGGCTGACCATCACTGGTTCATGATGACCCCGTACACTGGCTGACCATCACTGGTTCATGATGACCCTGTACACTGGCTGACCATCAGTGGTCATGATAACCCCGTACACTGGCTGACCATCACTGGTTCATGATAACCCCGTACACTGGCTGACCATCACTGGTTCATGATAACCCCGTACACTGGCTGACCATCACTGGTTCATGATGACCCCGTACACTGGCTGACCATCACTGGTTCATGATAACCCCGTACACTGGCTGACCATCACTGGTTCATGATAACCCCGTACACTGGCTGACCATCACTGGTTCATGATAACCCCGTACACTGGCTGACCATCACTGGTTCATGATAACCCCGTACACTGGCTGACCATCACTGGTTCATGATGACCCCGTACACTGGCTGACCATCACTGGTTCATGATGACCCTGTACACTGGCTGACCATCAGTGGTCATGATAACCCCGTACACTGGCTGACCATCAGTGGTCATGATAACCCCGTACACTGGCTGACCATCAGTGGTCATGATAACCCCGTACACTGGCTGACCATCAGTGGTCATGATAACCCCGTACACTGGCTGACCATCACTGGTTCATGATGACCCCGTACACTGGCTGACCATCAGTGGTCATGATAACCCCGTACACTGGCTGACCATCACTGGTTCATGATAACCCCGTACACTGGCTGACCATCAGTGGTCATGATAACCCCGTACACTGGCTGACCATCAGTGGTCATGATAACCCCGTACACTGGCTGACCATCACTGGTTCATGCTCACGGGTCGCACCCTTGTCCTCAGGGGTCGTACCGTCGTGCACGGGTCGTACCCTTGTGCACATAGGTCGTACTGTCGTGCTCACGAGTTGTATCGTAGTGCTCACGAGTCGTACCGTCGTGCACAACACGGGTCGTACCCTTGTGCACATAGGTCGTACTGTCGTGCTCACGAGTTGTATCGTAGTGCTCACGAGTCGTACCGTCGTGCACAACACGGGTCGTACCCTTGTGCACATAGGTCGTACTGTCGTGCTCACGAGTTGTATCGTAGTGCTCACGAGTCGTACCGTCGTGCTCAACGGTCGTACGTACCTACCCTTGTGCTCACCGGTCGTACCGTCGTGCCCAGGGGTCGTACATCAATACATCAACGTACCCAGTAACACATTACGATGAAGCAGTACGACTGTGTCTGTAACACTGGGAACTGTAACACTAGACACAGTAACGTCACACACATTTCCTCGATAAATCCATTTTTTTTTCTTAAACATTTACACTTCGTTATGACTGTGTTATCCGAACTTATCATGACTGTGTTATCCGAACATATCATGACTGTGTTATCCGAACATATCATGACTTCGTTATCCGAACATCTCATGACTGTGTTATCCGAACATATCATGACTGTTATCCGAACATATCATGACTTCGTTATCCGAACATAGCATGACTGTGTTATCCGAACATAGCATGACTTCGATATCCGAACATATCATGACTGTGTTGTCCGAACATATCATGACTGTGTTATCCGAACATATCATGACTTCGTTATCCCAACATATCATGACTTCGATATCCGAACATATCATGACTGTGTTATCCGAACATATCATGACTGTGTTATCCGAACATGTGATAATACTGTGTTGTCTGAACATATCATTACAATCATGTAAGTAATTTTTCCTTTGTTGTACAATGAATACATAGAGGAGTAGGAAGCATCATTCACACAATATGAACGCTAAGTCTGTCATTTTCGTAAAAAATTATTGTAGGAGATTAAAACCGGCTTAAATAAAAAGAAAAGAGGAAAGAAATTGGATAATCTTATCTTAGAAATGGCAATGAAGGACATTAGGGGACTTGATGAATGATTAACAAGAGGTAAATTAATCAGTTTGTACAACAGGTTCAACTGGGGGTTTATTATTGTGCTCCGGGGTTCGATGCCTGGAGGGGTGAGGTCAGTGTGTGTGTGTATGTGTCTGTGTGTGTGTGGGTGTCAGCCCCCGACCCTGTGTGACCCCCGACCCTGTGTGACCCCGGGCTGGGAGACAGGATACCAGACATTGTCTCCATCAATGCATTAGAAATCCTCCAAGTTTATTTAAGAGTTTTGTATCCTTTTAAGGTTAGAGACATGCCCGTACACAGCGCGTTACCGGACTCCCCCCGCTGCAGGTTACGTCGCGAGGTCAGACTCATCTTTGGTGAGGCTGGATCACAGGGAAGTACAGCCTCGTTACAGAACTTTCCACTCCTAAGGGGCTCATATTACTCTGCTACTGGAAGTAGTGCAACTTTGGACACTTGTAACTCCAGGACTTCTTCGTAGATGGAGGGCCTGGGTTCTTAACGCTACCTCGCTGAGACGGGAAATGGCGAATAGTATGAAAGAAAAGAAAAAGATATATATATATATATATATATATATATATATATTTTTTTTTTTTTTTTTTTTCTTTTTTTTCTTTTTTTTTTTTCTCCAAAAGAAGGAACAGAGAAGGGGGCCAGGTGAGGGTATTCCCTCAAAGGCCCAGTCCTCTGTTCTTAACGCTACCTCGCTATCGCGGGAAATGGTGAATAGTATGAAAAAAAAAAAAATATATATATCCCTGGGGATAGGGGAGAAAGAATACTTCCCACGTATTCCCTGCGTGTCGTAGAGAAGGCGACTAAAAGGGCAGGGAGCGGGGGGCTGGAAATCCTCCCCTTTTGTTTTTACTTTTCCAGAAGAAGGAACAGAGAAGTGGGCCAAGTGAGGATTTATCCCTCTTGAGGCTCAGTCATGTGTTCTTGACGCTACCTCTTGAAGGCGGGAAATGGCGAATATATATTGAAAAAAAATAGAAAGTTTTACCCTCGTGTGTGTGTGTGTGTGTGTGTGTGTGTGTGTGCGCTTTCTGTCGTTACTGTCGACATTACACATTCCTTTAGGCTGATTTCCGACCAAGAGTGTTCGATCGTACGTGATGGAGGGGACGATAATGGTGTGCCACACGGGCGGGCGTCGGTAAGAGCTGAAATACGATCAAATGATGAGAGATCGTGTGACACTTGGCACCCACCCACCAAGCACTGTATTCCCCCGAGACTCCGGACATCCCCACCAAAGTAGGCCGGTAATGGTGAGTCCCTTATTGTGGAATGCAGAGAAACTCAGCCTTAAAGGGATTAGATGACAAGGAATTGTCGGGAGAAATGGGTGACGACGGGTCGTGTGACGGTGTGGGTGACGGGTCGTGTGACGGTGTGGGTGACGACGGGTCGTGTGACGGTGTGGGTGACGACGGGTCGTGTGACGGTGGAGAGAGAGAGAGAGAGAGAGAGAGAGAGAGAGAGAGAGAGAGAGAGAGAGAGAGAGAGAGAGAGAGAGAGAGAGTACCTAACTCTGAGGTACAACACGGTGTTGCCCGAGGCAGGGAGGCATTAGAGCCAGCAACGTAGCGCTCAACACAGGAAAGTCTAGGGTTATTAATGATAACATGTGTCATCCGTATGTATGTATGTGTGTTGTAGGTTATGAGGTGGAGTGAAATGGCCTGGTTATGACGTGTGTGTGTGTGTGTGTGTGTGTGTGTGTGTGTGTGTGAGTGATCACGGGTCGTACACACATGATGATGATGAGTGAGGGTTGGAGATGATGGGTATGTGTGTGTGGGTGAAGATGAGTAACGTTGGGTTGGGGTGGGAGGGATGGGTGATTATGAGAAGGAACGTGAGTGACTGTGAGTATTACACTGGCGTAAAAGTGTGTGAGTGGCGAGAGAGTGAGTATGAGCCTCGGATGAGATGAGTGAGTCATGAAGATGAGTGACGTGATGGTGAAAATGAGTGAATATGAATATGATTATGTTATCCTGTGACATTTTTTTCACCGGTATGTTGTGATTGCTCATCCGGGAAACTTTGTATATCATGTCTTCACTCCTGTGAGGCCCCCGTGACTCATTATACTCATCATCCAAGGCAGTATTCATCCATCGTGTGAGTCTTACTCACCTTAACCTCATTGGCACCCAGGAGCTGACCACAGCGAGTCCTGGCCACTGAGTCAGTGGTTTCTTGTGGTTTCTAATACCATGTTGGATTCGTCGATGTTTCTCTTGTTTCTCGTGGTTTCATTGACTTGTGTTCACTGGTTCTTGTGTTGGTTTCTACTGGTTTCAGCGCCACTGTATGTTCGAGCCACGATTATTTGTTTTGATTTGGCGGTTTCAGTATTATTGGTTTCGTCCCATGACAGACTGGCTATACCAA
Source organism: Panulirus ornatus (assembly GCF_036320965.1). NCBI lineage: Eukaryota > Metazoa > Arthropoda > Malacostraca > Decapoda > Palinuridae > Panulirus > Panulirus ornatus. The sequence goes on from NC_092232.1 coordinate 34,514,644, forward strand.
CCCCAGTGTATGAGTCCATATATGACCTAACCTAACCTAACCTAACCTGACCTGACCTGACCTGACCTGATCTAACCTAACCTAACCTAACCTAACCTAACCTAACCTGACCTGATCTAACCTAACCTAACCTAACCTAACCTAACCTAACCTGACCTGACCTGATCTAACCTAACCTAACCTGACCTGATCTAACCTAACCTAACCTAACCTAACCTAACCTAACCTGACCTGATCTAACCTAACCTAACCTAACCAAACCTAATCTGACCTGACCTGACCTGACCTAACCTAACCTAACCTAACCTAACCTAACCTGACCTGACCTGATCTAACCTAACCTAACCTAACCTAACCTAACCTAACCTAACCTAACCTGACCTGCTCTAACCTAACCTAACCTAACCTGTCCTGATCTAACCTAACCTGATCTAACCTAACCTAACCTAACCTAACCTGACCTGACCTGATCTAACCTAACCTAACCTAACCTAACCTAACCTGACCTGATCTAACCTAACCTAACCTAACCTGACCTGACCTGACCTGACCTGACCTGATCTAACCTAACCTAACCTAACCTGACCTGACCTGACCTGATCTAACCTAACCTAACCTAACCTAACCTAACCTAACCTAACCTGACCTGATCTAACCTAACCTAACCTAACCTAACCTAACCTGACCTGATCTAACCTAACCTAACCTAACCAAACCTAATCTGACCTGACCTGACCTGACCTAACCTAACCTAACCTAACCTAACCTAACCTGACCTGACCTGATCTAACCTAACCTAACCTAACCTAACCTAACCTGACCTGCTCTAACCTAACCTAACCTAACCTGACCTGATCTAACCTAACCTGATCTAACCTAACCTAACCTGACCTAACCTAACCTAACCTAACCTAACCTAACCTAACCTAACCTAACCTAACATAACCTAACCTGACCTGATCTAACCTAACCTAACCTAACCTAACCTAACCTGACCTGACCTGACCTGACCTGATCTAACCTAACCTAACCTAACCTAACCTAACCTGACCTGACCTGACCTGACTAACCTAACCTAACCTAACCTAACCTAACCTAACCTAACCTGACCTGATCTAACCTAACCTAACCTAATCTAATCTAATCTAATCTGATCTGACCTAACCTAACCTAACCTAACCTAACCTGATCTACTCTACCTAACCTAACCTAACCTAACCTGACGTGATCTAACCTAACGTAATCTAATCTAATCTAATCTAATCTAATCTGACCTAACCTAACCTAACCTAACCTGATCTGATCTAACCTAACCTAACCTAACCTAACCTAACCTAACCTAACCTGACCTGATCTAACCTAACCTAACCTAACTAACTAATCTAATCTAATCTAATCTAATCTAATCTAATCTGACCTAACCTAACCTAACCTGATCTAACCTAACCTAACCTAACCTAACCTAACCTAACCTAACCTAACCTAACCTACTCTAACCTAACTAACCTAACCTGACTGATCTAACCTAACCTATCTAACCTAACCTACCTAACCTAACTGACCTGACTGACTAACCTAACCTAACCTAACCTAACTAACCTGACCTGATCTAACCTAACCTAACCTAACCTGACCTGACTCTAACCTGACTCTGAACCTAACCTAACCTAACCTAACCTAACCTAACCTAACCTAACCTGACCTGATCTAACCTAACCTAACCTAACCTAACCTAACCTGACCTGATCTAACCTAACCTAACCTAACCAACCTAATCCTGACCTGACCTTACCTACCTAACCTAACCTAACCTAACCTAACCTGACAACCTGACCTGACCTATCTAGACCTAACCTAACCTAACCTAACCTAACCTGACCTGCTCTAACCTAACCTCTAACCTAACCTAACCTGACCTGATCTAACCTAACCTGATCTAACCTAACCTAACCTAACCTAACCTAACCTAACCTGAACCTTAACCTAACCTAAAACCTAACCTAACATAACCTAACCTGACCTGATCTAACCTAACCTAACCTAACCTAACCTAACCTGACCTGACCTGACCTGACCTGATCTAACCTAACCTAACCTAACCTAACCTAACCTGACCTGACCTGACCTGATCTAACCTAACCTAACCTAACCTAACCTAACCTAACCTGACCTGATCTAACCTAACCTAACCTAACCTAACCTGACCTGATCTAACCTAACCTGACCTAACCTAACCTAACCTAACCTAACCTAACCTGACCTGATCTAACCTAACCTAACCTAACCTAACATGACCTGATCTAACCTACCCTAACCTAACCTAACCTAACCTAACATAATCTAACATAACATAACCTAAGCTAACCTAACCTGACCTAACCTGACCTAAGCTAACCTAACCTGACCTGACCTGATCTGATCTGATCTGATCTAACCTAACCTAACCTAACCTAACCTAACCTAACCTGATCTGACCTGATCTGACCTGATCTGACCTGATCTAACCTAACCTAACCTAACCTAACCTAACCTAACCTGACCTGATCTAACCTAACCTAACCTAACCTAACCTGACCTGACCTGATCTAACCTAACCTAACCTGACCTGATCTAACCTAACCTAACCTAACCTAACCTAACCTAACCTGACCTGACCTAACCTAACCTAACCTAACCTAACCTAACCTAACCTAACCTAACCTGACCTGACCTGATCTAACCTAACCTAACCTAACCTAACCTAACCTAACCTGACCTGCTCTAACCTAACCTAACCTAACCTGACCTGATCTAACCTAACCTGATCTAACCTAACCTAACCTAACCTAACCTGACCTGACCTGATCTAACCTAACCTAACCTAACCTAACTTAACCTGACCTGATCTAACCTAACCTAACCTAACCTAACCTGACCTGACCTGACCTGACCTGACCTGATCTAACCTAACCTAACCTAACCTAACCTGACCTGACCTGACCTGATCTAACCTAACCTAACCTAACCTAACCTAACCTAACCTGACCTGATCTAACCTAACCTAACCTAACCTAACCTGATCTAACCTAACCTAACCTAACCAAACCTAACTGACCTGACCTGACCTGATCTAACCTAACCTAACCTAACCTAACCTAACCTAACCTGACCTGATCTAACCTAACCTAACCTAACCTAACCTGATCTAACCTAACCTAACCTAACCAAACCTAATCTGACCTGACCTGACCTGACCTAACCTAACCTAACCTAACCTAACCTAACCTGACCTGATCTAACCTAACCTAACCTAACCTAACCTAACCTGACCTGCTCTAACCTAACCTAACCTAACCTGACCTGATCTAACCTAACCTGATCTAACCTAACCTAACCTAACCTGACCTAACCTAACCTAACCTAACCTAACCTAACCTAACCTAACATAACCTAACCTGACCTGATCTAACCTAACGTAACCTAACCTAACCTAACCTGACCTGACCTGACCTGATCTAACCTAACCTAACCTAACCTAACCTAACCTGACCTGACCTGACCTGATCTAACCTAACCTAACCTAACCTAACCTAACCTAACCTGACCTGATCTAACCTAACCTAACCTAACCTAACCTGACCTGATCTAACCTAACCTGACCTAACCTAACCTAACCTAACCTAACCTGACCTGATCTAACCTAACCTAACCTAACCTAACATGACCTGATCTAACCTACCCTAACCTAACCTAACCTAACCTAACCTAACATAATCTAACATAACATAACCTAAGCTAACCTAACCTGACCTAACCTGACCTGACCTGATCTGATCTGATCTAACCTAACCTAACCTACCTACCTAACCTAACCTGATCTGACCTGATCTGACCTGATCTAACCTAACCTAACCTAACCTAACATAAACCTAACCTGACCTGACCTGATCTAACCTAACCTAACCTAACCTAACCTAACCTGACCTGACCTGACCTGACCTGATCTAACCTAACCTAACCTAACCTAACCTAACCTAACCTGACCTGATCTAACCTAACCTAACCTGACCTAACCTAACCTAACCTAACCTAACCTAACCTAATCTAACCTGACCTGATCTGACCTAACCTAACCTAACCTAACCTACCTGATCTAACCTAACCTAACCTAACCTAACCTAACCTAACCTGACCTGATCTAACCTAACCTAACCTAACCTAACCTAACCTAACCTAACCTAACCTAACCTAACCTGATCTAACCTAACCTAACCTAACATAACATAACCTAACCTAACCTAACCTAACCTGACCTGATCTAACCTAACCTAACCTAACCTGACCTGACCTGACCTGACCTGATCTAACCTAACCTAACCTGACCTGATCTAAGCAAATCTAACCTAACCTAAACTGACCTGACCTGACCTGACCTGATCTAACCTAACCTAACCTAACCTGACCTGATCTAACCTAACCTAACCTAATCTAATCTAATCTAATCTGATCTGACCTAACCTAACCTAACCTAACCTAACCTGATCTAATCTAACCTAACCTAACCTAACCTAACCTGACGTGATCTAACCTAACGTAATCTAATCTAATCTAATCTAATCTAATCTGACCTAACCTAACCTAACCTAACCTGATCTGATCTAACCTAACCTAACCTAACCTAACCTAACCTAACCTAACCTGACCTGATCTAACCTAACCTAACCTAATCTAATCTAATCTAATCTAATCTAATCTAATCTAATCTAATCTGACCTAACCTAACCTAACCTGATCTAACCTAACCTAACCTAACCTAACCTAACGTAACCAAACCTAACCTAACCTAACCTAACCTAACCTAACCTAACCTAACCTAACCTAACCATACCTTACCTTACCTTATCTTACCAAACCTAAATAAGACTCACTCTAATGATGAGAGACGAGTGAGACAGTGTTAGAGCTGAGTAACCATAAGGCTGAGTAACAGGATGAGTGAGTAAGGCAGGAGAGGTGTGGTGACGGGGCGGTGAGTGTGGTGGTGGCGGTGTGGCAGACGCTCACTCAGAGCGAGGTGGTGGCAAGATGCAAATGGTGGGGTAGAATTGACGACGCCCCTCCGGTCACCTGCTGTGGTGGGCGTGGCCAGCCAGCAGCCCCCCCCCCCCCCGGGCGGCGCTCTGGAGTTTCGGGAGTTGTGGTGGGTGATGGGAGGGGGGGGGGGGAGAAGCGTTATAGATAGGGCTCTTGCCTTAAGAGCACTATGGGTGGAGGTGCCACCTTAATAGACGGAGGCACAGTGTAGGTAGCATTATACAGTGCCATACTGTGGGTGGCATTATACAGTGCCACAGTGTAGGTAGCATTATACAGTGCCACAGTGTAGGTGGCATTATACAGTGCCACAGTGTAGGTGGCATTACACAGTGCCACAGTGTATGAGGCATTATACAGTGCCACAGTGTAGGTAGCATTGTACAGTGCCACAGTGTAGGAGGCATTATACAGTGCCACAGTGTAGGTGGCATTATACAGTGCCACAGTGTAGGTAGCATTATACAGTGCCACAGTGTAGGTGGCATTATACAGTGCCACAGTGTAGGTGGCATTACACAGTGCCACAGTGTATGAGGCATTATACAGTGCCACAGTGTAGGTAGCATTATACAGTGCCACAGTGTAGGAGGCATTATACAGTGCCACAGTGTAGGAGGCATTATACAGTGCCACAGTGTAGGTAGCATTATACAGTGCCACAGTGTAGGTAGCATTATACAGTGCCACAGTGTAGGTAGCATTATACAGTGCCACAGTGTAGGTGGCATTATACAGTGCCACAGTGTAGGTAGCATTATACAGTGCCACAGTGTAGGTGGCATTATACAGTGCCACAGTGTAGGTAGCATTATACAGTGCCACAGTGTAGGAGGCATTATACAGTGCCACAGTGTAGGAGGCATTATACAGTGCCACAGTGTAGGTAGCATTATACAGTGCCACAGTGTAGGTAGCATTATACAGTGCCACAGTGTAGGTGGCATTATACAGTGCCACAGTGTAGGTAGCATTATACAGTGCCACAGTGTAGGTAGCATTATACAGTGCCACAGTGTAAGGATCATTATGAACCACCAGTTCTGGGCACTGTGGAGATGACTGTCATACCTGCCGTGTGACAGTTTGGACTGGGTGACTGGCAGCAAAGCCGATGGTGAAGGCCCAGCCAGAGGGCAACGTCATTACCAGGCGTACGACGAGACCTGGTGCCGTACGTTGGGTTAGATAACCTTGTAGGAACACAAATCTCCACCACACACACACACACACACACACACACACACACACACACACACACACACACACACACACCATGTATCGACCAACACTGAGGGGGTTGTGACGAGTAAGGTGTTGGCTGTAGGCTGACTGTCGTGTCCTGGATTCGAACCCGTGTTGGCCCCCCACGCTGGGGCTGACTCAGGGTTAGTAAGTGCTGACCACTATACCATGTGTGTGTGTGTGTGTGTGTTGGGGGGGTGTCCACTTCTGTACGTGATGGATGAAAGTACCGTTACCATGGGTATGAGGAAGGTCAGTGGGTACCTCTCTCTCTCTCTCTCGCCCGTGGTGACCTGCTCCTGACGAAGGAGTAGTTTGACCTGTCAAGTCCCGCGGGTGGCAGCGTCAGTGGCAGGCGCCGCCAACACCAGCTGTGGGGAGGAGGGGGCCTTGCTCCTGCACACACACACACACACACACACACACACACACACACACACACACACACACACACACACACACCTCCCCGGCCAGGCAGATGTTGATGCCAAACATTTGAGTTTATATAAACGTCGGTGGTGGCTGGTGGGTGTACCGTGACTGTGTTTATATAAACGTCGGTGGTGGGTGTACCGTGACTGTGTTTATATAAACGTCGGTGGTGGGTGTACCGTGACTGTGTTTATATAAACGTCGGTGGTAGGTGTACCGTGACTGTGTTTATATAAACGTCGGTGGTGGGTGTACCGTGACTGTGTTTATATAAACGTCGGTGGTGGGTGTACCGTGACTGTGTTTATATAAACGTCGGTGGTGGGTGTACCGTGACTGTGTTTATATAAACGTCGGCGGTGGGTGTACCGTGACTGTGTTTATATAAACGTCGGCGGTGGGTGTACCGTGACTGTGTTTATATAAACGTCGGTGGTGGGTGTACCGTGACTGTGTTTATATAAACGTCGGTGGTGGCTGTACCGTGACTGTGTTTATATAAACGTCGGTGGTGGGTGTACCGTGACTGTGTTTATATAAACGTCGGTGGTGGGTGTACCGTGACTGTGTTTATATAAACGTCGGTGGTAGGTGTACCGTGACTGTGTTTATATAAACGTCGGTGGTGGGTGTACCGTGACTGTGTTTATATAAACGTCGGTGGTGGGTGTACCGTGACTGTGTTTATATAAACGTCGGTGGTGGGTGTACCGTGACTGTGTTTATATAAACGTCGGTGGTGGGTGTACCGTGACTGTGTTTATATAAACGTAGGTGGTGGGTGTACCGTGACTGTGTTTATATAAACGTCGGTGGTAGGTGTACCGTGACTGTGTTTATATAAACGTCGGTGGTGGGTGTACCGTGACTGTGTTTATATAAACGTCGGTGGTGGGTGTACCGTGACTGTGTTTATATAAACGTCGGTGGTGGGTGTACCGTGACTGTGTTTATATAAACGTCGGTGGTAGGTGTACCGTGACTGTGTTTATATAAACGTCGGTGGTGGGTGTACCGTGACTGTGTTTATATAAACGTCGGTGGTGGGTGTACCGTGACTGTGTTTATATAAACGTCGGTGGTGGGTGTACCGTGACTGTGTTTATATAAACGTCGGTGGTGGGTGTACCGTGGACGGTGCCACAGTCATGCGTCTGGTGCTGCTGCTGGATAACCTCAGGCCCGGCTAACGTGGGCGACTCCCGTCCGACCCATGAACACGACCGCTGAGCACGACGGCACGACCGCTGAACACGACCGGACGACCGCTGAACACGACGGCACGACCGGACGACCGCTGAGCACGACGACACGACCCTTGAGCACGACGGCACGACATCATGCCATCAGCATTGTTAAAACGAGTGTCGTTCATATGGAGGAAGTTGTTACACGTACGAACAGGGCAGTACACCATTGAGTGCACCGTACGTGAGCGCCAGGAGAAGTGGCCAGAGCCAGGCAGTTGTTGATGTGGGAGTGTGATGGGGAGACGAGTCGAGACGTGAGGCCAGCTGGTAGCTCAGTGGAACGTAACACTGACGGTGTATTAGGAAGCGGGGAAGACCGTCTCTTGTGTGACATATAACTCCATCCCATCCCTCATCTAGAGTGACACTACTACGCCTTCATGAAGGGGAGGTCATGTCCCCAGAGTGACACTGTGCCTTCGGGAAGGGGAGGTCATGTCCCCAGAGTGACGCTACTACGCCTTCAGGAAGGGGAGGTCATGTCCCCAGAGTGACACTACTACGCCTTCAGGAAGGGGAGGTCAGGCCCCCCAGAGTGACACTACGCCTTCAGGAAGGGAACGTCATGTCCCCAGAGTGACATTATGCCTTTGGGAACCGGAGATTGAACAAGCAACAGACGAAGGAAGAGCTGCTAGGCCTTACCTCCTGATGGTGGGAGTGGTTCTCTGATGACCATTGGAGATGATTCAGACAGCCTTGCAGCGAGCAGCCCTGGTGAGGACCCGGGACGATGATGTGCGCCTCCTGGGACGGGGCAACAACAACACGAGAAACCAAACGAGATTCGGATCTTCCTGGGGAGAAAAAAAAAAGCATCGCTGGCGAATTATCGCGCGAGATAAGAGGCTGGAAGGCATCCCTGAGTGAGATATGTCAACGGAACGTGGGGCAGACATCGGCCTGGCTGTGGACAGCCCCGAGCGTGGGGGGGACACACAACTTTAGAAGTCTATCCAAAATATATTTTATGTTGTCTCTTCTTCTTTCCAATAGACCGAGTTCTATTCTCATAGAGGCGTCGTACCGATATTGATGAATTACTGCATTGTGGACGTGCGTAATTATACGCCAGTGTGTTGGTGGCACGGTTGCCTTGCCGTGCTGCGTACGCCACTGAGTGAGTGTGAGAGGGTTTGGGATCCCACAGGCCAGCAGCACCGGAGGACCCACTGCACATCCACTTGAGGGATCACACACACCAGCCCGGGAACACACGATAAGATGTCCATTGATCGTGCGTCTGGTGCTCGTGGCCTTGGCTGGGAGAGAGAGAGAGAGAGAGAGAGAGAGAGAGAGAGAGAGAGAGAGAGAGAGAGAGAGAGAGAGAGAGCCTCCTCCGTCAGGATGTGATGATGAACGGCGTGACCACCCGGGCCATGACACCTGCCGTGTGGTGAGGGATCTGGTCATGTACACAGCATGGTGCTGCTCCAGACAGCAGTGTGGAGCAAGTCCTCAGTCTGTTGAGTACGATGGTACGACCCTTGAGTACGATGGTACGACCCTTGAGCACGATGGTACGGTCCTTGAGTACGATGGTACGACCCTGGAGCACGATGGTACGACCCTTGAGCATGATGGTACGACCCTTGAGCACGATGGTACGACCCTTGGAGTATGACGGTACGGCCCTCGAGTCTTTGACCTGACCCTAAAGGACTAGGTCATTGGCAAGGTAGTCCTATCCCAGTGTAACATCGGCGTGCTCAAGGGTCGTACCATTGTGCTCAAGGATCGCACCATCGTGGTCAAGGGTCGTACCATCGTGGTCAAGGGTCGTACCATCGTGGTCACGGGTCGTACCATCGTGCTCAATGGTCGTACTATCGTGGTCAAGGGTCGTACCATCGTGGTCAAGGGTCGTACCATCGTGCTTGATAGGTTTAACATGGTGGTCGTGGTTTGTCTTGTTGTTACGGATATAATTATGTCGATAATGAGCAACAGGTGACGTGTGGCGGGGCAGCGACAACATGTGTCATCTGCAGCGGCTGAGGGTGATGAGGGAGGACAGTGGGCTCGTGTGTGGACGACCCTAACTGGTGTACGTACTGACCCCCTCCATCATCATACATGATCCTTCTCGCTTGAGTAACTGGTGTACGTACTGACCTCCTCCATCATCATACATGATCCTTCTCGCTTGAGTAACTGGTGTACGTACTGACCCCCTCCATCATCATACACGATCCTTCTCGCTTGAGTAACTGGTGTACGTACTGACCTCCTCCATCATCATACATGATCCTTCTCGCTTGAGTAACTGGTGTACGTACTGACCCCCTCCATCATCATACACGATCCTTCTCGCTTGAGTAACTGGTGTACGTACTGACCCCCTCCATCATCATACACGATCCTTCTCGCTTGAGTAACTGGTGTACGTACTGACCTCCTCCATCATCATACATGATCCTTCTCGCTTGAGTAACTGGTGTACGTACTGACCCCCTCCATCATCATACACGATCCTTCTCGCTTGAGTAACTGGTGTACGTACTGACCCCCTCCATCATCATACACGATCCTTCTCGCTTGAGTAACTGGTGTACGTACTGACCTCCTCCATCATCATACATGATCCTTCTCGCTTGAGTAACTGGTGTACGTACTGACCCCCTCCATCATCATACACGATCCTTCTCGCTTGAGTAACTGGTGTACGTACTGACCCCCTCCATCATCATACATGATCCTTCTCGCTTGAGTAACTGGTGTACGTACTGACCTCCTCCATCATCATACATGATCCTTCTCGCTTGAGAAACTCGATGATCCAGGCGTCACTCAAGGATGGAAGACCCCACACAGCTCGGTTTGAACGTACGTGACGCCGTGGTGTGTGTGAGGGGAGGGTGTACTGTCCCGCCCGCCTGGTGTGTGAGGGGAGGATGTACTGTCCCGCTCGCCGGGTGGTGTGTGAGGGGAGGATGTACTGTCCCGCCCGCCTGGTGGTGTGTGAGGGGAGGGTGTACTGTCCCGCACCGCCTGGTGTGTGAGGTGAGGGTGTACTTTCCCGCCCGCCTGGTGGTGTGTGAGGGGAGGGTGTACTTTCCCGCCCGCCTGGTGGTGTGTGAGGGGAGGGTGTACTGTCCCGTCCGCCGGGTGGTGTGTGAGGGGAGGGTGTACTGTCCCGCCCGCCTGGTGTGTGAGGGGAGGGTGTACTGTCCCGTCCGCCGGGTGGTGTGTGAGGGGAGGGTGTACTGTCCCGCCCGCCTGGTGGTGTGTGAGGGGTGGATGTATTGTCCCGCCCGCCTGGTGTGTGAGGGGAGGGTGTACTGTCCCGCCCGCCTGGTGGTGTGTGAGGGGAAGGTGTACTGTCCCGCCGGCCGGGTGTGTGAGGGGAGGGTGTACTGTCCCGCCCGCCTGGTGGTGTGTGAGGGGAGAATGTACTGTCCCGCCCGCCTGGCGTGTGAAGGGTCGGTGTACTGTCCCGCCCTCCTGGTGTGTGAGGGGAAGGTGTACTGTCCCGCCCTCCTGGTGTGTGAGGGGAGGGTGTACTGTCCCGCCCTCCTGGTGTGTGAGGGGAAGGTGTACTGTCCCGCCCGCCTGGTGTGTGAAGGGAGGGTGTACTGCCCCGCCCGCCTGGTGGTGTGTGAGGGGAGAATGTACTGTCCCGCCCGCCTGGTGGTGTGTGAGGGGAGGGTGTACTGCCCCGCCCGCCTGGTGGTGTGTGAGGGGAGGGTGCACTGTCCCGCCCGCCTGGTGGTGTGTGAGGGGAGGGTGTACTGCCCCGCCCGCCTGGTGGTGTGTGAGGGGAGGATGTACTGTCCCGCCCGCCTGGTGTGTGAGGGGAAGGTGTAATGTCCCGCCCGCCTGGTGTGTGAGGGGTGGGTGTACTGTCCCGCCCGCCTGGTGGTGTGTTAGGGGAAGGTGTAATGTCCCGCCCGCCTGGTGTGTGAGGGGAAGGTGTACTGCCCTGCCCGCCTGGTGTGTGAGGGGAGGGTGTACTGTCCCGCCCGCCTGGTGTGTGAGGGGAAGGTGTACTGCCCTGCCCGCCTGGTGTGTGAGGGGAGGGTGTACTGCCCTGCCCGCCTGGTGTGTGAGGGGAAGGTGTACTGCCCTGCCCGCCTGGTGTGTGAGGGGAAGGTGTACTGCCCTGCCCGCCTGGTGTGTGAGGGGAGGGTGTACTGCCCTGCCCGCCTGGTGTGTGAGGGGAGGGTGTACTGTCCCGCCCGCCTGGTGTGTGAGGGGAAGGTGTACTGCCCTGCCCGCCTGGTGTGTGAGGGGAGGGTGTACTGTCCCGCCCGCCTGGTGTGTGAGGGGAGGGTGTACTGCCCTGCCCGCCTGGTGTGTGAGGGGAGGATGTACTGTCCCGCCCGCCTGGTGTGTGAGGGGAAGGTGTACTGCCCTGTCCGCCTGGTGTGTGAGGGGAGGGTGTACTGTCCCGCCCGCCTGGTGTGGCAGACACTGGAGGATCGTCAGGACCCGGACTATAACCTACAACTCGACCTTGGGTCAGAACTCGAAGAAGACTATAAATCACGTCCTCCTTAAAACTTTCTACAGCTTTTTCCCGCCGCGTCTGAGTGGCGCAAGACCCCATAAATCTGGCATGGATTTAGCCTGAGTTACGCCCCTTGTAATAAGGTTTACCCTCGACCTTAACTGGGCTCATAACATAACTTGATGAAAAACCTCCACCTCTGGCCATGGAAGTTTGATGAAAACTCCACCTCGGGCCACGGAACTTGATGAAAACTCCACCTCTGGCCATGGAAGTTGATGAAAACTCCACCTCGGGCCACGGAACTTGATGAAAACTCCACCTCTGGCCATGGAACTTGATGAAAACTCCACCTCGGGCCATGGAAGTTGATGAAAACTCCACCTCGGGCCACGGAACTTGATGAAAACTCCACCTCTGGCCATGGAAGTTGATGAAAACTCCACCTCGGGCCACGGAACTTGATGAAAACTCCACCTCTGGCCACGGAACTTGATGAAAACTCCACCTCGGGCCACGGAACTTGATGAAAACTCCACCTCGGGCCACGGAACTTGATGAAAACTCCACCTCTGGCCATGGAAGTTGATGAAAACTCCACCTCGGGCCACGGAACTTGATGAAAACTCCACCTCTGGCCACGGAACTTGATGAAAACTCCACCTCTGGCCACGGAACTTGATGAAAACTCCACCTCGGGCCACGGAAATTGATGAAAACTCCACCTCTGGCCATGGCGTTTGATGTTCACGTTTTTATTATTCTCAAGTCAGTATTACCACGCTGCCGGCCACACACGTGTGTTCCATGAAGGACCCTTCTAGTGGATGAGAGAGAGAGAGAGAGAGAGAGAGAGAGAGAGAGAGAGAGAGAGAGAGAGAGAGAGAGAGAGTCAGTCTGGGGTGGCACTCGGTACCCGTGAAAGTGGTGGTGGTGTTGGGGTCGGGGCAGTGACTCCCCCCCCCCTTACCCCCGCAGGACGTACTACACTGTGTCTAATAATAGAGCAGCACTTCCCTGGGGGCGCCCTCCTCGTCTCGTGGCTTCCTCCTCCTGCTTCTTCCTCGGACCAAGAACATCCAACGTGAGAGAAATGCTTTGAAGTGTGGCATGGAGTCTGCTCCCCGTTTTGTGTTACTGCTAGTTACGTACCCAGCCAGGCTCAAGGAGGGAGGGAGAGAGAGAGAGAGAGAGAGAGAGAGAGAGAGAGAGAGAGAGAGAGAGAGAGAGACTGGATGGCGTCGGGAAAGATACGTCATAACGTATGATGACGTCATCGTCGTACCGGTTGTGGTCGTCATGCGTCGGGAAAGATACGTAATAACGTATGATGACGTCATCGTCGCACCGGTTGTGGTCGTCGGATATAGTGACACTTGACCTGAACCTTGTTCACAGCTTCGACCCTCTTGACTCAGCGTTTCGACTCTTTTTTTTTTTTTTGAACGCACCCGAACTTGTGGTATACAGGGGGCGACGTGCTGTCAGTGGATTGAATCAGGATACATTCATGCGACCCTTAAGTTTAGCTGGTCTGGCCGTTCACTTGACCCTTAATTGAGTGGTTCGGGTCAAAAAGACCAGGCCATCATATCCATGGTGCTCGAGGGCCGTTTCGTCGTACACAGGGGATGGAATGTAGCCATGTGTACCTTCGTAATGATAGATAGGATTCGAACCCTGACGTTGTGTAATGGGATGGTCCGTCCATGTCACTGTCATGGACGAAAACATATTAATGATGATGATTCATTTATGTGAACCTTTTTTTTTTTAAGAGATCATTAATTATCTCATAAAGATAATTGAAGCTGAAATCATCAGTAATGATGGTCATTATTGAGGTAAAGACTCGTGTGGTTTACTCACAGTCCACGGGGTTGTTACTTCATTGTCATGTAGTTGGGCGTATGGTTAAGCTATGTCGAAATTAATGTCACTTTTGTTATCTTTGATAAAATGTAATTCTCTCACCGAACCTCCATAGTAATGACGATCAGATTGGTGTATATATATATATATATATATATATATATATATATATATATATATATATATATATATATATATATATATTACGACATGTGATTCGTTCAATGCAAATGTAATCGCTTCACAAATGGCAGTTTGTGAGGCATTATAAAGATGAAGTTGTTTCAAAGATCGTCCTTAACAATACACACGAGTGTACAACTCTCTCCCGCAACACACACGAGTGTACAACTCCCTTCCGCAACACACACGAGTGTACAACTCCCTTCCGCAACACACACGAGTGTACAACTCTCTCCCGCAACACACACGAGTGTACAACTCCCTTCCGCAACACACACGAGTGTACAACTCCCTTCCGCAACACACACGAGTGTACAACTCCCTTCCGCAACACACACGAGTGTACAACTCTCTCCCGCAACACACACGAGTGTACAACTCTCTCCCGCAACACACACGAGTGTACAACTCCCTTCCGCAACACACACGAGTGTACAACTCCCTTCCGCAACACACACGAGTGTACAACTCCCTCCGGTAAAGTACAACCACCGGGAGGTAACTACAACCCCTGTGCAAGATGGGCATTCGCGTTGTAGTGGTCAGCATCGCAGACTTGGATTTCTGGCACGGGACCGTCAGGGTTCGAGTCCTAGGCGAGGCAGCCGGCACACAGCCAATCCCAACTGTTCATTTTGCCCTTAATCAAGGTAGGCGCACGTTGAGACGCAGGCGACACAGCACAGAGCAGGGAAGGAATGTGTAGGTAGTTGAATCACATGAGAGCATTATATGGGGACGCAAGGCCCGCGACGCCAGCACTCATTTAACTGTGTACAGAGTTCTGCCTTGCTCTGTGCTGCGTCGCTTGCGTCTCCGTGTGCCTAGCTTAGGCCGGTCGATAAATGGGTACGTGGCTTGGGACTGGGGTGTGTGTGTGTGTGTGTGTGTGTGTGTGTGTGTGTGTGTGTGTGTGTGTGTAAAGACATGATACGTAGGTGTTTACAAGGTTATGGGACGGGACGGCACGATCACACAGAGCACTCACTCCCCATCACACAATAACAGTGATCACAAAGTACTGAAGAAGAAAACGGGAATGAAAAGTAGGGTTCTGCTGAATTATATCATATTATATCATATTATGTTATATTATATTATATTATATTATATTATATTATATTATATTATATTATATTACCTTTGGTAAAAAGCTCTCGGGGTGAGAGGTGGGCTAGGGGGTTTACTGAGGGGTAGGAACCCCCCCCCCCAGTGCAGTATTGGTGTGAACCCGGGCGTGCAGTGGCACGGCACACCCCTTGAGCACGGCGGTACGACCTTTAGGTATGGTAGCCTGGCTTTTTGACCTGACCTGATCTATAAGGACCCGGTCAAACATCACGCCATCAGACCCAAGGGTCGTACCGTCATGGTTAAGGGTCGTACCGTTATGTTCAAGGGTCGCACCGTCATGGTCAAGGGTCGTACCGTCATGGTCAAGGGTTGAACTGTCGTACATAAGGGTCGCACTGCCATAGTCAAGGGGTTATGGTCCAGTAGTTCATCACACGCACTTCGAAGTGAAACATTGGAATAAAGACAAGACAGCACCATACCTGCAGCGATTCAGTTATTATTCATTCGTATTGGCTGGCAGGGAAGACTGTGGCTTGTGTGTGTGTGTGTGTGTGTGTGTGTGTGTGTGTGTGTGTGTGTGTAATAAATGGAATGTTACTAAATGCAGTGAGGAATTTTAACCGGAAGCGTAATGTATATGTGCAAGTAGGAAGGGAGGAGAGTGAGTGGTTCCTGTTGAAGATGGATCTACATCAAGGATATGATGTCACCCCTGGCTGTTTAATCTACTTATGGACTGAGTGGTTAAGGAGGGTCTTCGAGCGAGGAGAGGGTCTCTCAGAGTGGAGGGGGCTTGGGAAGTAAATAAGTGTTGTTTGCAGATGACACGGCTCTGTTGGCAGGCTTTGAGAAACTCCAGAGGCTGGTGACAGTGTTTGAGAGAGTGTCTGAAAGGAGAAAGTTGAGAGTAGATGCGAACAAAGGTGAGATAATGAGGCGCAGCAAGGAAACGAGACAAATTATTTCGAGTGAAAGTTCGAAAGTATATCTTGAAAAAGTGGAATGCTTTAGTTTCCTGTGGGAGGAAGTGGAAGAATGTGAGCGTAATTGAGTGATAGGATGGCAGAGAGGGCTAAGGTCCGGGGTTCATTAAGGAACTGATGGAGGAAGAGGTCAGTTTTGATAGAGAGGAATGTCTGACGTATGCTGGTGGTGGTGGTGTGTCTGGGAGGTGAGTCAGTTGTTGTTTGCAGCTGACACGGCTTTGGTAGTAGACTCGAGAGAGAAACTGCAGAAGCTGGTGTCTGAATTTTTTAAAGTATGTGAAAGGAGGAATTTGAGAAGTAATACGAATGAAATTAAGGTCGATAGGGGACCAAGTGTGAGTTACAAGGGGGAAATTCAGGTGGAATTAGAGTTGTTTTTGTTGCCTGTGAGTGGACGAGGTAGTGGATGGAGCCATGAGAGTGGAGGCAAAGGCTCCGGGTGCATTGACAAGTAGGTGGAAGAAGATGACATTTTTCTTATAGTGCAATGATGGGAATGTTTGAAGTTAGTCTTGACCATAATCTGTGGGTGTGAGTCTTGGACTCTGAATGTAACAGAATGGACGAGGGTGAACGTGTTGTATATCAAGTCCCTGGAGACAGTATGTGGTGTGAGGAGGGTTCCTCGAGATGCAAGGCTGAGACTGTGGTAGTAGATGCAGTTTAACTGAGAGGGTTGACCATGGTGTGGTGGAATGGTTTGGACATAAGGAGAGGATGAGTGAAGAAAGACCAAGAGGATGTGCATGATGGAAGTGGAAGGCTTAAGAGGGAGGGGAAGATCAAGAAGGATTTGAGATACCGGATTTCAGGAAGGTGAGAGGCGTGTATAGGATACAGCAAATTAGGCAGTGTTGAATATGGTGGGCAACGTGCTGTCAGTCGACTTAACCAGGGCATATGAAGCGGCCAAGTGAAACCATAAATTGGTTTATGGGGCTTGGTAGTGGACGGTGGACGTAATGAATGACTGCCAGAGAATGGACGTAAAGAGACGCGTCGTTTGTTCCCGGCGCTACCATACCATGGGTGAAGCTCATGTGCTGGTCTAGTGTGCCCAGCCTTACCTTGACCTTAGGCTCTGTTATGATTGGTTAACACGTTACGATGATGACCTCCCACGTCTGGGATATGTAGGTAGGATGATGACCTCCCACGTCTGGGATATCTAGGTAGGATGATAACCTCCCACGTCTGGGATATCTAGGTAGGATGATGACCTCCCACGTCTGGGATATCTAGGTAGGATGATGACCTCCCACGTCTGGGATATCTAGGTAGGATGATGACCTCCCACGTCTGGGATATCTAGGTAGGATGATGACTTCCCACGTCTGGGATATCTAGGTAGGATGATAACCTCCCACGTCTGGGATATCTAGGTAGGATGATGACCTCCCACGTCTGGGATATCTAGGTAGGATGATGACCTCCCACGTCTGGGATATCTAGGTAGGATGATGACCTCCCACGTCTGGGATATCTAGGTAGGATGATGACCTCCCACGTCTGGGATATCTAAGTAGGATGATGACCTCTCACGTCTGGGATATCTAGGTAGGATGATGACCTCCTACGTCTTGGATATCTAGGTAGGATGATGACCTCCCACGTCTGGGATATCTAAGTAGGATGATGACCTCCCACGTCTGGGATATCTAGGTAGGATGATGACCTCCCACGTCTGGGATATGTAAGTAGGATGATGACCTCCCACGTCTGGGATATGTGGGTAGGATGATGACTTCCTACGTCTGGGATACGTAACCTATGTGTTTTCAACAGAATAGCTGCCAGAATTCGATAAATCCTTCATTATTGCTGTTATTATTATTATTATTATTATTATTATTATTATTATTATTATTATTATTATTATCATTATCATCATTACGCACACACACACACACACACACACCTACACACACACACACACACACACACACACACACACACACACACACACACACACACGCTGGTAAAGAATGGCTGAAAAGACGAAGGAGGAAAATGTTAGCTGGACTTGAGCCAAACTGTTGTTCCTCGTGTATTGTTCCTCAGACGGTGGGTGCAGACAGTGCCATGCTCCCCGCCACCATACCCCTCCTCCCCTGCCCTTACCTACATTTTCGACCTTATGGACGGCCGGGGGTTGGGGGCTGTTAACCTGGCCCACAGGGGGACAGCCCCCAGCGCCTGCCTGCCTGCCTGGATTCCAGTTGTAAATGTTTAATCGCACTGGTCTGGTGAGCCTTCCAGATATGGCCAGATTAAAGTCTTACTCTCTCTCTCTCTCTCTCTCTCTCTCTCTCTCTCTCTCTCTCTCTCTCTCTCTCTCTCTCTCTCTCTCTCTCTCCACGATGCAGGAGCTGAGTGATAGAAGGAGGGAGGAAGGTGGGGGCTGGAGGGCCGCTGAAGTGCTTGGACGTGGTGTGGTGGTGAGGGTGGAGGTAGGTGGCGAGTGCCAGTGACGGTGGCAGGAGGGAGGGAGCGAGGGGTTGGAGGCAGCCCAGGTATGGCTCTAGCTGGAGGACACCCCCCTACTGAGGAGGTTACGTCACCCAGCCATGGTGTGTGTGTGTGTGTGTGTGTGTGTGTGTGGCCCGGCCCATGAATGGTTCTGGTGTTCCTCGTTATCATGGGGTCTGCTGCTGCTGCTGCTGGGGGAGCGGGTCGAAGTCCCACCCTCAGCCATGTGACCATAAGGTTTGCCTCAGCTGAAGTGAACAAATGTTCTGCTTGTATATTGTGTGTACACACTGTCTTGTGCTTGATCAAGGACGTACAACACAGTTGCGCATGGTAAAGGACGTGCAACTATTATGCTTGATCAAGGACGTACAACACTGTGTTATGCTTGATCAAGGATGTACAACACTATTTTGCTTGATCAAGGACGCACAACACTGTGTTGTGCTTGATCAAGGACGCACAATACTATATTGTGCTTGATCAAGGACGTACAACACTGTGTTATGCTTGATCAAGGACGCACAATACTATATTGTGCTTGATCAAGGACGTACAACACTGTATTGTGCTTGATCAAGGACGTACAACACTGTATTGTGCTTGATCAAGGACGCACAACACTGTGTTATGCTTGATCAAGGACGCACAATACTATATTGTGCTTGATCAAGGACGTACAACACTGTACTGTGCTTGATCAAGGACGTACAGCACTGTATTGTGCTTATCAAGAACGCACAACACTGTTTTGTGCTTGATCAAGAATGTACAACACTGTATTGTGCATGATCCAGATCGTAATCCTTTCTTGCATCAGCCGTCCCCATGTTTTCCAACCCGATGTATACGTGTAGTAAGATCACACAAGAAGAACGTGGAGACCGAATTGGTGATGAAGGGAGAGCGAAGAAGATTTTGAATGCTTTTGGGGCGTGAGCATGCAGGAGGGTGTATGACGTGCACGGGATAGAGTGAATTGAGTGGTGTGGTATACAGGGGGCAACATTCTGAGACGTAGACCTTTGATAATTCCATTGATATGACGAAATGAGGCAGGGACCAGGGAGTATGGTGTGCGAGAACGGTGTGTCGTCCCTCCAGCTCCCACCACCTGGGCTGCTGGCTGTAGGGACGAGGTGTTGGTGAGGGGCAAGCATGCAGGTGGTGCTACCACCCACCTCACTCTCATAAGACTGCAGGAGGTGCGTCAGTTGGTCGCGTGTGCCACCTGCGTTAATACGGGTCTCGGTTCGCCACTTTCACCTGCTGGCTATCGTATGTAATGTAGGTTACCGGTTATAGTACAGTGGGAGGGTGTATACGGGTGATCTGGCCCTCATAATCCTGCACGGTAGGCTTGGAACGCTGTTACGTATCTTGATAGTGAAGAGGAACAAAGCAGTGAGTGATTAAGTGACGTGCGAGCGGGTAGAAAGTGTACCGCCATCACTTTTGCTTTAATGGTAAGTGCACCTCATACTTCATCATGGCGTGGGAGGATTGTTAATGATATTCCATCATTTAGAACACTCATGGTTGAGTGTGAGGAGGGGCAGCCCGGGCCCGACACCAGCACGTGTGAGTGTGTGTGTGTGTGGCAGGTGGCCAGGCTGCAGACGCCTGCTGCTCAGATGACCAGCGTGGCGTATGTGAACCAGGGACTGATCGACTGTGATGCAAATGACCGACAAGCTTACACTTGTTATACACACTGTTCTGGGCTGTTTTCGAGACACGACGTCGTTCTTGTGAAGGTTAACAATCCTTCTCTGGTGAAGATACAGCAGCAGCGGGAGTGTTGTGGGTTGTACCATGTTGTTAGTGGTGGGATGATAACGACCTTGTGAAGAACAACAGATCAGTTTTTGTTTGTGGGAAGTATGGTTCATGATATGACTGAGCCGTTGCTGTTGGCAGCCGGTCTTAATGTTTGTTGGTGAACACATCTGCCAACTTGAGGCACTAAAAGAGAAATATCTCAGGTATTAATGATTGATATATGAAAGATGCGAGACATATATATATATTTTTTTACGTTTCTTGCTTAATTACATGTTGTGTGTGTGTGTGTGTGTGTGTGTGTGTGTGTTACCAGACTCCGCCTGCAATTGAATAAGCTGCGAGTAGCATCAAGTCGTCACCCTTGTCATATTTGTGTCACAGACAGTTGGACGGAGAGGGACAGAGTAGCGGCCACAGACTCCCAACACTTGCAACAACACCACACCCATCATTACACTGGGTACCCAGTTCTTCACATCATCACTATAACCCCACCCTCCCTTATCTAATTAGACCCATGCAATAACCACACACTAACCCTCAAGTAGATATAAAAAAAAGAAATACCTATGCCTCACACTTCACCGTCGGGTACTCTCGATTTCCACTTCCCACAACAAACACAACGTGGACATGACATATCACACATCGTAATGCCTTGACACACAGTAGACAAACCGTTCCTCCAGCCCTGTGTTCGTCCTCACCAGACCTTCATGCGAAACTCCGCTCCCCAGGCATGCTCGGGTTATGCTTTCGTGTCTGTGTTTGGACACCACCGCCCATGCCTGTTGCAAACTTTGATTCATCTTACCACAAGACTTGAAGTCCAGGATGCACGCACCTACCATTTTGACGACCGTGAACACGTCTCACTTGATCTACACATTACAGCATCGCCAGCAGTGTTTTCTGCTACGCATGTGTCCAAGCCTCGCATGCTG